>NC_081193.1:1207500-1507500 GCF_902713425.1 Acipenser ruthenus
CACCCAAGAATGGATAACAACAAAACATTGGACTATTCTGAAGTGGCCTTCTATGAGTCCTGATCTGAATCCTATCGAACATCTATGGAAAGAGCTGAAACTTGCAGTCTGGAGAAGGCACCCATCAAACCTGAGACAGCTGGAGCAGTTTGCTCAGGAAGAGTGGGCCAAACTACCTGTTAACAGGTGCAGAAGTCTCATTGAGAGCTACAGAAAACGTTTGATTGCAGTGATTGGTTGTGCAACAAAATATTACGTTAGCGGTCCCATCATTTTTGTCCATGCCATTTTCATTTGTTTTCTTATTTACAATATTATGTTGAATAAAAAATCAAAAGCAAAGTCTGATTTCTATTAAATATGGAATAAACAATGGCGTATGCCAATTACTTTTGTCAGTTTCAAGTTATTTCAGAGAAAATTGTGCATTCTTCGTTTTTTGTGGAGGGGTACCAACAAATTGGAGCACGTCTGTATATACAAAAAGAATCCCCTTCCCCATTATTTGGAAAGAATTCCTACAATATTAACATTTTATTTTTCTGAAGTACACACAAGAAGTCAGCAATTAATACCTGCTGCTGCTGGTGTTCCAACAGCTGTTTTTGGAACTGCTCCAGATTCTGCTGCTGCTGCTGCTGCTGGTGTTCCAACAGCTGTTTCTGGAACTGCTCCAGATTCTGCTGCTGCAGCTGCTCTGCCAGCTGATGGAAAATCGAGTTGTTTATGGACTCGGTTACACTAGGCCTGGAAAAAGAGTATCAGGATCATTACATTTACCAGTAATATGACTACAATAAATGATACAACTACACTAAATGATACCTTCACACAAAAAGATCAGTCTAGTTTAACCTTCACCCCCCCCCACCCCACCAACCCCCCAATAAAACAAAACAAAACAAAACCACAGGGCAGAAAAACATGCATCCCAAAATGTGTAACAGATTTTGGGACATGAGAGCCACACAAAATGCCAAGGGGGTTGAAAGAGTGAATCAATGGACTGGATCTTACAGCTGAGATGAAGGAGCATCCTTTTTGGATTCATCAGTGTGTTCAGATTCCTCCCCAAAATCAAACTGGTCCAACAACTTCTAGAAAGAAAAAAAAACACTTGAAATGCTTATACATCAGCTTATATTACACACACCAATACTTGCATACAATTTCAGGTGAACAGTTCACAAGATACAGCCCTCAATGCAGCAGTGAAAGTTTCATTACCTTATTGAAGGAGACCCGCTGTTCTAGTGGATTGAGTGTATTGGCAGCAGCAGCCGCAGCTGTGAGTTGTGCTGTGAGAGCCTGCAGCTGAACGACGAGCCCTGCGTCTAGGGCCTGGAGTAAGGAAGGCTGGGGCTTCTGTTGCTGCATCTGCAGGGTCTGTACTAACTGCTGTAGCTATGGACAAAAAAATAAACCATATTGATCAACGCCTTGAAAAAAAAAAAAAAAAAACTTAAATGGACTGCACGTAAGAGTAGAACAGAAGAGCAACATTTTTGTTGTTACAAAGTAAAATTCACAGGTAACCCAGCTTACCTGTTGACCCTGAGGACTTTGCAGGAGCTGTGCAACGGCAGCAATGGTATCTGTGTTGGAGATCTGAGAGGCCCAGGAATCAGGCAAGCCTTGGACAATGTTAGCAGGGGTAGCAGGGGTGACTGGAGTTCCTATGGAATAGAATAGAGGCTCTATGTAACACATAAAAACACACACAATGAACCCAGTTTTGAAACAACAATGCTCCCCACAGGGTGTATAAACACAAACTCGGGGAAATAGTTACCAATAAGTAGGGGTCTACGTAAATCGCGGTAGATTTACGTATTTTTCACGGGTATGTTGCGGAATAAAATTAGGATTTCACGGATATTTCGTGGACATGTTTAAACATTAAATAAACCTAAGTAGACAGTATTTCAGAACACTATAAAGCCTAAAAATAGTGGTACTTGCTTCCTTACTAAAACAGTGCTGGCATTTGTTAAAGGCGAGTATGCAGCATCCCCCTGCAGTTGACTTGCCCATACATTGAGACTGCACGTCTGCATCCACTGAATTGGTTGGAAGTTAAGGCAAAACTTTGCCAAGTTATACAGATGTGGAGATCGATTCGAAACAGCCCAAAAACTCGGTTACACAAGGGCGGGCATCTGGCATACTTTAATAAAGTCAATGTATGCAGCACGTTTGTTGTCATGTTATTTGTCCCATCCAAGAATTTTTTTTATTAGTACCGAGTCAAAACAAAGAAGACGTGGCTATTCGGGTCTAAAATTCCAACTGTAACAGCAGGTTGAAGCGAGGTGGCTGTGCTGGATCGTTTTAGTACGGATTTAACTTGCAGACAGGAATACTTGTCTGGGCTGACTTTCCAGTTTGGTTTCTGAAAGCTGTTTATTTTACGTTCTGTTCAGCAGCCTCTGTAGTAGCATTTTGTTTAATGTGTGATTCTGAAGATAAATAGCGATCGATCGTATTTTCTCCAAATACACATTAAGATATGGAAAACAATTACCTCAGTCTGCATGTAGTTTATTTGGGAAATATCTTGAAACGATCATCAGCCGAAATATACTTTGCTTTCTTTGTTGTCCATTTCTACTATTTTACCTCCAATGCTGAAAACTAGGTTTTAGCAACCTAAATCAAAACAATGCAACACCAACTTTGTCCCGCCCCCTCCTGCACAGTACAGGTCACATAAAAGCAGTAAAGACGCACGGATAGGCTGATTAAAACTGTCATTTGAATAGTAAACAAGAACATTAACTGCTTTGGAGAATTTATTTTGTAAATGTTACTTGTGGACATTTTTTGCGTTGTGCAGTTCATTTAAACAAGTTGTTTTTTTTTCCTCTCCGTACTTGTTTGTATGCATTGGTCCCTAAGAGGTGAATTTTGCGGTGACCCCTCAATTTCACGATTTCCGCGAAATCGCGATTTAGGTAGGTCCCTACCCATAAGTACCCAAACTTTGATAGAAAAACTGCCACTTTCCCCATTCTAGCACCTTTGGCCACTAAAGTCAGTATAACCCAAGGAATGTAAAAAGGCAACTAAAAATACAGAGTGCAAGCAAAACTCATTTAGTGGATTTTATGTTTGTTAATAAAATTACCAGTTTAAAATGTTTCCATGAAAACTAAACAGCCCCAACAGTTTTCATTCCCCTGGCCCATTCAGTGGTGTCCTCTGCTCTTACCTGGTGTGTTGCTGCTGACAGTGGCTGCAGTGCTGGCAATGACAGGAGTCAGGCTGGGAGGTGGGAGCCCTGCTGCCATGTCCAACAGAGGCTGAATAATGTCGCTCTTAAAAACATTATTCTTCTGCCACAGATTTAACACTCTGACAATTTTACTCTGAAGAACAAATACAATATGCATTAGTTGTTTTTTGCAAACATTTAATATTATATTCAATGGAAATATACAATACTATCTATCCCCAAGTCCAGCAACAAACACAGTGAGAAAAATCAGAATGTGGTCAGAAAAAAAAAAAAAAACTAGTCCATGTAAAGGTACTGAATCAGGAAAGCTACTCCCACAATGATTACATTTTCACAGGTGCAAGTCAAAGATCATAGATGAGGCCAAAAACTACCAAACACAAAACCAGGATCTTTCTAAAGCTATTTACCAAGAGAGCAGAGATTTCCTCCAATTTCATGGCTTGCAAAGTGGCATCAATGCCAGGCAGAACTAGAAACGGTATCCTATCAAGATAGTGAGGAACATAGCAGAGGCGCAAATTAAATGGTAACTTCTCACCCATTTACAATATAGGCTCACCTACTTCTGTGGCTGGACTCAAGACCTTACTCTCTACACACTAAACACACACCTTCATTCGGGTGGGGGGGGGGGGTTAAAAAGCAATTTCCAGCTTTATCTCCTTCCCCAACAGACTGAAAAAATGGAGCAGCATTACAGGCAATCACAACCTGCACCTTTTTATTAATGCATTATTTACCAGAGTCATTGTAATCCAAGGACAATATTAACCCTTTGCGGTCCATTTATTCAGCGCGTCATGTCCAATTTATTTTCACACATGCAGTTTATTTTAGACGCGCTGTTTAACCCTTTGCGGTCCATTGTCGGACTGGGTCCGACATTGCAATTATTCCTCACAGGTCCTTTGTCGGACTGGGTCCGACATCATTATAGCAACGCAATAAACGGGTGTTTAGTCGTTTTTTCTCCGGAAAAAGCCGAGAAAACCATTCAATTGCCGAGTGGTAGCGACAGGAGCCGAGACAAGTCGGGAAAAAAAAAAAAAAAAAAAAAAAAAGGCGTATTTCATGAATAGTCATACATGGTATCAGGTATCAGATAATGGGCGTCCATAATAAACAAGCTGGCTAAGTGCGTCAGCGCACTGAGACTATCATGGACATTTGCAGAGCTTTTTTCAGATGTTATAGTAATAAAATAATGACTTGGATCGCATTATTGAGGAGTTTGGTGATAAAACGAGTGATCTGGAGATGATCGATCGGTATGTACGACTATTATTATTATTATTATTTATTTCTTACACAGCTGAACGCTATAGCAAACAAAAGGCTGGGGAGGGGCTGGAGATGCCTAGTGTGTGCTTTGTTGATATGCAGGGCCATTTAAACCCGTTTGACTGTGAAAAAAAATACTTTTAAACAACGCGTATAAAATTAACTGCGCGTGTGAAAATTAATTAGACCTGGCGTGCCTGACGCGCGATTAATAAATGGACCGCAAAGGGTTAAAAGTTTTTTTTTTTTCACAGTAAAACAGGTTTAAAAGGCACTGCATATCAACAGGACACTCAGTACTGCATCTCCAGCCCAGCCCTGCCCCTCGTTCGCTGTTTTTTTCACATACCCCGATAGTAGTGCATACCGATAAATCATCTCCTGATCACTCGTTTTATCACCAAACTCCTCAATAAATGTGATACAAGTCATTATTTTATTACTATAACATCTAAAAAAAAGCTCTGCAAATGTCTGTGATATTCTTTGAGCGCTGGATGCAGAAGAAGCTATCTTGTTTGTTTATGTCCGTGTTATCTATGTGATGCTATTTGTATTCATGAGATACGCCTCTTTTTTTCGGCTTCTCTCGGCTCCTATTGATCTCACTCGGCCATTGAATGGTTTTCTCGGCCTTTTCCGGAGAAAAAACGACTAGAGACCTGTTTTTTGCGTCTTTTTGATGATGTCGGACAGGGTCTGACATTGGACCGGAAAGGGAAAATTGCAAATGTCGGACCAGGTCCGACATAGGACCACAAAGGGTTAAATTGTTTGCTGCCAAATGCATTTTTTATGCATTTGGCAGCAAACAATACTTTCTTATTAAACATACAATATTACACATATTCATTCAGACTAGACCTGCACCTCCTTTGCTGATCCACCACCACTGTGACCAAGACACCTTCCAATGCTTACTCTTAAAGGAATAAAACCTACTTTCTCAGTCAGTACCTTGTCATCAGTAGGACATCGATACAAGTTCTGGAAGGTGTTGATAATGTTCTTGCTGAATCGTGGAGCAAACACATCCTTTTCTTGGCCAAACTGATGGCGTGACTGACGTACAATGGAATCGATGACATATAATCCTGGAACTTTGTACTCTGGTTTGCACTGTTAAGACATTAACAAAAGTTGCATGTGAATCATTAATTTAAAATGGACATTTTGGCATGATACATTTGTGAAATGTTATCTGTTTTCAAAATTAACATACAACACTGTGCTTCAACAGCAAAGCTTTAGGCCAGATCTTTTTATATATATATATATATATATATATATATATATATATATATATATATATATATATATATATATATATATATATATATACACACACACACACACACTACCGGTCAAAAGTTTTAGAACACCTCAATTTTTCCAGTTTTTATCGAAATTTACGAAGTTTAATGACTCAATGTACTCTGAAATTAAAGCATAGAACAAATAAACAATTGGAGATAAAAAGAAATCATGGAATCGTTTTGTTTAACAAAATTTAATCTAAATTTTTGACTCAAAGTAGCCACCTTTTGCAGATATAACAGCCGAACACACTTGTGGCATTCTTTCTACAATGGAAATCAAATATTGTTCGGAAAGTTCTTCACAACACTGTTGCAGAAGTTCCCACAAATGTGTTGCACTTGTAGGTTGCTTTGCTTTCACCCTTCTGTCCAGTTCATCCCAAACCAGCTCGTCTGGAGACTGTGCTGACCATTCCATGATTTGAAGCCTACCATCTTGT
Organism: Acipenser ruthenus; assembly: GCF_902713425.1. Classification (NCBI taxonomy): domain Eukaryota; kingdom Metazoa; phylum Chordata; class Actinopteri; order Acipenseriformes; family Acipenseridae; genus Acipenser; species Acipenser ruthenus. The sequence continues at coordinate 1,213,782 of NC_081193.1, forward strand.
TCTTTTCTTCTAAGGTAGTTCTGACATAGCCTGGAGGTATGTTTTGGGTCATTATCTTGCTGTAGGATGAACCCCTGACCAACTAGGTGTATACCAGAGGGTATTGCATGGCGCTGCAAAATGCTGTGGTAGCAGTTTTGGTTCAGGGTGCCACTCACTCTGTGCAAGTCGCCGACTCTGGATCCAGCAAAAGAGCCCCAGACCATCACGCTTCCTCCTCCATATTTGACAGTTGGTGTCACACACTGAGGAACCATCCTTTCGCCTACTCAATGGCGTACAAAAACCCTGCGTGATGAACCGAAGATTTCAAATTTTGATTCATCGGTCCATATGACCTTCTTCCAGTCTTCAGTAGTCCACTGGCGGTGCTTCATGGCCCAGGCAAGCCTCTTTTTCTTATTTTGCCATCTTAGCAATGGCTTTCTTACTGCCACTCGACCTGTCAAACCTGCAGCTCGAAGTCTTCTCTTCACAGTTGAAACTGAGACTTGCTTACTTCGACCAGTGTTAAGCTGTGCTTGAAGCTGTTGTCCTGTGAGCCGCCTATCACGCAAGCTGTTGACTCTCAGAAACTTGTCTTCTGATTCTGTTGTGGCTTTGGGTCTGCCAGACCTCTTCCTGTCATGAGTTTCCAAGTGCCTTTTGATGGTGTAGGAAACTGTACTCACTGACACCTTGGCTTTCTTTGCAATTTCTCTAAAGGAAAGACCTACACTTTTAAGGGTTATAATGGTCTGTCTGTCTGTCTTCCTTTGTTAATTGCCTTTTTCTCGCCATTATGAGAGCAATATACTACTTCCTGCAGTACAATACTGTCCAAATAATGCTTAAGAGGGTGTAGTAACACAGTCTGTTCCAACACTGCTTTTATACAGACAGAGGGTTTGTAAGGAATCAACAAAAGTTGGGACACCTGTAGGAATTGTTAGCATCAACTTTCAAGGCTTAATTTACTTCCATTGCTGCAGAACAGCTGTAAGTTGTTAACCCATTACTTGTTCCCTGAAAAAGGCCTTTTTGTATAACTCTGAAATGTACATTATTTTTCAGTTTTTGGTAACCTAAACTTTTTTTTTTAACCTCTGGCAGTTTACCGCTTACCTTTGTACCATTTCAGGTTATTCACTGGACTTGAACTGCTTAAATTTCAATAAAAACTGGAAAAATGGGGGTGTTCTAAAACTTTTGACCGGTAGTGTATATACCATAGATATCAGATTTCTGCCAGCTGCATAGTACAGTATTCAAACATGAGTCCACTGGGAAGAAGTGACTAGATCCATTTCCTGGCATTAAATTCATTTTTATTTTCAAAATTTAGTTTAATTCCAAAATCTTCTAAGAATACATAAAATGTTACTTTGTGTGCAGCTAACAGTACAGTTTACCCGGTTTGTGTTGTCTGTTGCACATGTACTGCTTTGACAAATGTCCCTTTGTATATCACATTACATTGTCTTGTTATATTAATAATAACTCATTTATTATAGCGCTTTTCACACCTAGGTGTCTCAAGGCGCTGTACAAAACAATCAAACACAAATCAACATTACAAAACACAAAGACTAACAATTAGGAAGTTAAATTCTATAGATACATAAATATACAATAGAATAGGTTAATAGAGATAAAATCGAGCATCATAAAATTACAGTATATCGTAATAAACAGTGCAGACTGCAGTAGAGTAAGTAAAATTAATTTTTTTTAAAAAAAAGGAGGAGAATAAGTGTGTCTTAAGGGTACTTTTAAATCTGGCTGCTATTGTGGATTCTCTAATGAAAAGTTGGTAGTGACTTCCAAAGAAAAGGAACAACACAGCTAAAACTACACCCGCCCTGCAATCTGGACACACTACTATAGAGAGAAAATGTGGGTTAAATAACAAACCACATGCTACCACTAAACAGAACAAACTGACTTGGGCCTACTTAAACAATAAAAAATAAACTTACAAATATGAAAGTAAATTGAGATTTACTAAAAGCGCCTTGCTATGATGGAAAGAATATTCATTCCATGTACTTACTTTCTGAACGAACTTCTCCACACTCTGTACAACATGCTTGTAAAACTGAAAGAGAAAAATGTGAAATTAAAAAAAATTTACACACAAAGACAGCCCAAGTTCTACTACTAATCATTGTGTGAGAACAAACTGAAGCATCCCAGGGTTATAATGTACATTAAATGGTGGCAGACCTGATCCAATTTGCTCTGCAAATGAGAACTTCAACTCAGCTCCCTCACCACAGCAGACAGTGAGCTGAAGGTTACTGCACGTCCTCCGACCCCACGACCAATCACTTTTTTACATCAGCAGCTCCATAGTGGATGTCAGTGAGCTACCAGCCTTTGTAGGACAAAGGCCAGCCCAGCCCTGCAGGTGCCCCCTTGAGCTCAATGTGCCCTGCCCTGTAGGTCCAGCTGTAGTGCCATGAGTGACAGCCAATCATTTCAAATAAATATCTTCAAAGCATTTCTCATTGGATTGTTTTTAAAGAGTTGCTTTAAGGAATATTTTACATGTTAAAAAAAAAAGTTACAATATATAAATTTGGGATTCTGTGTAATGTATCTCAGGTAAAACAACATACAACCTCTTCATAACTCCTTTGGTAGTCCACACTTTTGGCTATATACCCAAGCATTCCGTTTGCCTTTTTGATTGCTTCCCCGCAATATGTGGTTGGTGACAGTGATGAATCTATTACAACACTGAAAGTGTCAAATCCAGATACAAGATACAAAGCAGAGCATAGCTCACTGTAGTTCACGAAGGGGTTCTTGAACGAACACGTGTGTTTTATAGTTTGTATGAATGCATACTCTCCCTATCCCATTTCTTTATCATACAAGTAGACCATAAGTACCAGTTTTGATTCATATCCCGTCATGACCTGCATATTGGGATACGTATTGTATCGTGACATTAGGGTATTGTTACATCCCTATTTCCAAGTACCCATATGCAAATGATGCACAGTGACACAAGACAAAAGAAAACATAAGCAAGAGTAGCTTGATTTTTTTATCCAAGCTGTATTATGCCTTTATTTGACAATGATTGTATCAAAGTAAATTTGTAATTTGTAGCAATTCTAGTTTACATATTCAATATGATGCTGTCAACATTCAATATCACATTGAATTCTTAGCCCCGGAGTATAAACCTAGGTACAGTAACCAGAGTTTTAAAAAAATCTCTGAACAGCTTTACACAGCAAGCTATATAAACAAAGGCTCTCCGCAGTTTCTTCAGAATATTTGTAATTGCTTGAAACCGGCACTGCTCAGTTAACTCTTTCAGCTATAAATCACTGTTTGGCGTCCTTACCCATTCAGCGTTACACTGCTGTTTTCCTGTTAGCAATGTGGCGCTGTGAGAGTCAGTCAGTGCTCCAAATAACAACCATTTTACTCGCCAAGGCAACATTTTTCTTTAAATATAAAGTGCCAACAAGCATCCACCTTTTTGCTGGTAAGTTTGTTTATATAATTTATATTATTATTTATTTATTTATTTAGCAGACGACTTTATCCAAGGCGACTTACAGAGACTAGGGTGTGTGAACAATGCATCAGCTGCAGAGTCACTTACAATTACGTCTCACCCGAAAGAGGGGTCACACAATGAGTCAGTGGCTGAGGTGGGATTTGACCTGGGAACCTCCTGGTTACAATCCTGTTTCTTTAACCACTGGACCACACAGCCTCCTATATCCATACTTCTATTTTTCATAATATAACTTGTGAGAGCCTGGCTGCCTATTTATTGAGATGTTGCAGATTTTGGGAGCTCCCGAGTGGCGCATCCAGTAAAGGCACGCGTGGAGTGCAGGATGCACCCTACAGCCTAGAGACAGCAGGTTAGAATCCAGGCTATCTCACTGCCAAGCCACGGTTCATTGTGCACCAGTGACCCCTGTGGCTGATAGGGCGCCTGTGGGACTGCAGTGGAGCTATTCAGATCTGTGTTGTCCTCCGGCACTATAGGTCTGGTGGCTTTGCTGTGGATCCGCAGTGCGAAAAATTACGGATTGGCAAGAACACGTTTCAGAGGACGTGTGTTCCAAACGCCGTTTCCCGAGTCGGCGCAGGAGTTGCAGCGGTGAACCGGGATAAAAATAACAATTGGGCATTCCAAATTGGGGAGAAAACCGGGGTAAAAAACATTCCTGACTGAAAAATGTTAGCTTTTCTGCTTGATGCCAAAGGAGCTTCATGGTTATATCATGACATTAAAAATCTATGTACAAACTTTCAATATAAAAATGCCACTTACGAAGACATGTTTAAAACAGACAGCAGTCGATGGTACCCTGCACTATAAATGATCACTGATGACCAAAAACGAACTTTGATAATAGTCCATTTCTGTATTTAAAAATATACCTTTTACCCCCACCCAAAAGAGTTTTAAATATAGTACATATTAAATACTTTATGCTGAATTACCTGCCCAAATTTTGTGTTTACAATAACAGTACCCTGAGCCACAGACTGAAATGCAAAAATTACACTGCCTTAGTCTTGCAGACCTTCCAGAACCCCTGCACAAATAAAAAACTGCCTCAATACGCTTGCCAGGTTTGCCCACCCCTCCATTAAACTCTACAGTATTAGGCACAGGTTTTGTTTACTGAATTAAAATAGAGCCCAATGAAACTTGTACCTAGACACAGTTGAGCAGCAAATACCAAATAATATTTTATTCTGAATATAGCAAAAAATAACATTTATAGCAACCTAAATATTATACATCTGTTTAATTCTAACAAATAATAATATTCATAAAAACATCTGAATAGTGCAAATATTGTAACCTGGCCAAAACCAAAATTTACCCTTATGAAGCCTGTCTGAGATCCTCTTATAAATGCAGTCCTGTCACTTCTCCTCAATATAGACTGCATGCTTAACTGGTGGCCTGCATGCAATTGCTTTATACTGCTGTATAAAACACTGGCGGCTGCACGGCTTTCAATTGTAACCATCAGAGCTACTGATTTTCCATTCTTGGGATAGCAAATTCAGTTTTTCAGAATTGGCCAATTCAGGTTTTCTGCACCCACCCCACTTAACGTATTAAACGTGACATTTGAACATAAATACAATGTTGATAGTCAAAATAAGTAAAATTCATAAATATTGCCACAATTCTTTACTTGTATTAAACCAAGAGTTTTTTAATAAGACTCTTGTTGCTGTAATATTAAGTAAAGCACCTGAAGACACTTCAAACCTGTCAATGTTTATAGACATCAGCTGGCTCAGCACTGGCATTAAAATAAGCAGGAAAACCTCAATTATATTACAACAGTTCAGAAAGCAAATGTCCAGCACTATTGTGAATAACATTTACAGTCTTCCACTAACAATGTAGTTCAGTCTACAAATGAAGGTGTTTTGAAAAGACTACAACAATAATAAAAATAATAAAACAGTTTAGTAACAGTCCAGCGATGTCATGTGACAGTAATCCTATGTACAGTACTCCACAAATTAAGTCTAGCACTTTATGGCACTACAATAACCAGAATAAAATATGAAACTGATAAAAAAAAAAAGGGCGTGTTGACCGACTCATTGCTCTAAACAGGTTCACGGCTGTGTATCACCCGATTCTAATTTAAATAGCGCCCCTTTTAATGAAAACACAATGAATCCTGACAATTGTTTCTTTGCTAATTCTGCCTTATTTGCAAGATTTCACAAGAGGTGCGTCTTCAGACAGAATGTCTTTATGAAACAAACTGTGTGTAGTGTAGTAATTACATCCACACTGTAAAGAGATGAATCTCCTTTAAGGAAAGTATAGCTAGAAAAATAGCTTTGAGCTTGTTTCTTCATCGGCAGATAGAAGGATAGAACGGTCTTGGTTTAACATTGCAAATTATAGCTTTATTAAATGCAGGTAGAGTGGAAATAAATAAACTAAACAGTAATTAAAACACATGGCTTAAGTACTTACTTCGGGAAAGCCCTGCCTTGAGCGCAGTACAGTAACTTAGATCCAAGTTTTCAGTGTAGAGGAATGCAGTGCTTTGCCATTGCTGCCGTCTCACTTGCTTTCTTGTTCTCTATGTGTTTACGACTGGCAGTATGATCTTTTAATGGTATTTACTCCCACATGAGCAATGGAATGACAGCAAAACTTGAATAGTATCCCACCATCCTCATATAGATAATCCGATTTTTTTTTAGCTGTCTTTTACTGAAACATTGCATTTTTTTCTTCGTTGGTTCAGTTGCCATGTTGAGTTTCTGCAGAGACACGCGAGTGAAGTCACATGATGAACAAAAAAATGCACATGGAATGTCTTCAGTTATTATATTATACACTTAAAATGTGTATTTGACTAATATTTTGATTACATTTACCAGTTTTTAAACGCTTGAGATTTCTGAAATGGTCGTTTTTTTTTAAAAAGGGGAATAAAACACAAAACATCAAACTATTGCAATTTTTTTTTTTTTATGTTTACCCGAGTACATTGTATTTATACTTCTAAGTAATGCAGAAAGATTGTGCTTCACTGATTAGTATTCAATTATACTACAAGTTAAAAACTGCAAAGTTCATGAGCAGCACTCTCCATAGAGGCAGTATGGCCAGACACCTGCTTCGCCCACCCGATAGATTCGCTGGCGCCCGAGTGAGCTCTGTACGAATGGGACGTGCATTTTTACAGAGGGAAATCAGAGAATCAGCTGCAAGACAAACGCAAATATGCTTATGTTGCTGCTTTGCAAGAATGCTCTTAGATAGAGTCTTGATTGAGGTTGATATTTTGATAATAACTTGCGAAAGTTAGTAAACCGAATGCAAAGATTGCTTCAAAAAATGAGCGCATTTTAGCCTTAGAGGGAACCCTGGCAGGGAAACAAAGAAAAAATGTTGTAAAACACCAGACACGAGACCTTAATAGAGAGTCACGAAACTAAAGGTCGTGTTCACACTGGGTCCAATTAGAAGGTTTGGTCCGCACTCTGTACAGTACACTTCGGGCCTGGTGTGAAGTGTGAACAACAAAGTCCACTTGGGAAACAAACTGTATAGAGTCCACTGAAAGAGGTGGTCTCGGTCCGGTTGGCAAACGCAGCGAGTTTGCTTAGCTTGCTAAACGTCAATGTGAACTGCTGGACAGTGTGCTCAGCAAGTTAATAGCAGAGTAATGTATTAGGATGTGTTAGTGCCATTGAAACATAAAATAAGCAATTGTATGGATTACTTGTTTAATCATTCTGATTCTGTGTATACCATGTTTAAATGTTAATTTTTTAAATCTGGCTTTTTGTACATTTAACATGTGTTGACTAGTAGGGCTACTGATTTTCCATGATCGCGGAATCACGGACGGAATCGCGGAATTGGCATTTTGGGAATGGAATTCTGCTTTGCAACTGCACCTTTTATTTAAAAAAAATAAATAAATAAAATTACGCAAACAGTCTTTTACCGCTGTTATTCTCCTATATAAAATAAATGCATTGCTTTGAAAACGCTGATGGGCTGTGTGTTGCGGCGCTGCCTGTGTGCCTAGGTGAGTCGAGTTGTTTAAAAAAAGTAACAAGCTGTTTTGCGAGTTCTGTTCTGTGGAATAATTTTGGAGTTGTATATACAGAAAAGTGAGAAGTACCTGAAAAAAACCATTGTCAGCCCCCCCCCCCCCAGATTAAAAAAACCTAATTGAATTTATGTATTCATTTATTTAGTTACCGCAAATGCGTTACTCCGTCACCCGCTCAACACAAGGAAACAACACGGTGGTTGAGGCGAAACCTTTAGTTTTATAACTTATTATTTCTAATTTATCATCAACTCCTTAATAATACTACACTCAGTGATTTTGTTTTTTTTTTTACTCGTGTTGCTATAACATGGCTCACTCTACTCTAGCTAGTAAGAACAGAAAATGGTTAAAATTGTGATTCAACAATGAGTGGACCAATAAATACTTACTTATTTTACCAACTGTACCGAACTCAAAGCCAATGTGTTTATTGTGCAATTAATGTGTGTCAGTAGTTAAGGAACACAATATGAAAAGGCATTTTGAAATCAAACAAGCTTTTGGAAATACGTATCCAGAGGGCACAGTAGTTAGAAGCTCAAAAGTAGAAGCGCTGATCTCTTAACAGTTATACTATTAATATGTCACATACATTTTAAAATGTTTGTAATGATACTCTGTAAAATTCTCACACTGTTCTATTATTAAAGTACTATTCATATGGTAAAATGTGTAAGTCTTGTTCAATATGTGAACATTAAGTTATGTAATATTTATTATTGCTTAAAAATGTGCAGAGTAAAATACTCTGGCCTGCCTACTCCTAACTTTTTTCCAATCTGGCCCCCTTAAATTAAAAAAACTTGTTGAAAAGCCCTGCTCTTACTAAAGCAACTCTATCTGTCCAGGGTATACGAAAAACACATGCAATCAGCTTTACAGCAAGTACAGCATAAATCAGTCTGCGTTGCAGATGAAACTACAGATTATTATTATTATTATTATTATTATTATTATTTATTTCTTAGCAGACGCCCTTATCCAGGGCGACTTACAATTGTTACAAGATATCACATTATACATTATTCAGATATCACATTATTTTTACATACAATTACCCATTTATACAGTTGGGTTTTTACTGGAGCAATCTAGGTAAAGTACCTTGCTCAAGGGTACAACAGCAGTGTCCCCCACTGGGGATTGAACCCACAACCCTCCGGTCAAGAGTCCAGAGCCCTAACCACTACTCCACACTGCTGCCCATACAGATGGGAGAGAAGTGTCCTGAACATTGTATTTCATTTGTAATTTTATGAAAATTGTAATAATGCCCCTCGTTTGACTAGTCTGTATATTGTAATGCCAGCAATAAGCTGTTTTTTCAAAACACTTTTGTTGACTGACCTATATAGTACATTGTTACTAGTGGACTGCTTTAAGAATTTTTTTCCTGAAAACTACAGTATCTCAGGGACTTAAATAAAAAAAAAAGAATGATTTTTTTTTATGTAAAAATGTTATTTGTTGAAATTACGTTAATTCTTAATAAATTGGTAAAAACAGGCAAAAAAAAGGAATTGGTCATTTTGAAAAACGGAATTTGCCATTCCCAAGAATGGAGAATCAGGAGCCCTAGACTAGATCAGTGGTTTTCAATGTACTAAGTCGCAGAAAATAAGTCACTAAGTCACGCTTACAACTTAATGTCATGATTTATTTTTATTTTTAGTCAGACGTATCTTTAACTTTCATTTTGGTGATTTAAAACACATTCTGATAATTTAAATACCTGACAAATTGAAAGTTATCACCCCTTACTTTTTTACTGAGAGAATTACACTTCCAAGAATTCTCTGCTGGTGCATTTACACTACCTTAAAATCGCCATTTTGAAAGCGTTCGTCACAAACTACACCGTTCAGCTCTGCCAGTTGTCAATTTCTCATCAGTACTTAACGGCCACTGGCGTTTGGAAGCTTTTTTCTTTAACCCTTCATCCTAAACAATTGTCGTTTTGTAATAAGAAAAAGAAGTGCTGAAATGCAGCCATCGAGTCCGTCTACATCTGAAAATGTAAATCCTAGCGTAAAACCTGGGACACATGTGAGCGGTGAGGGGCGATATCACAAAACTGGTGGGCACATTAAAACAGCATATGCAGAGGCCGTTTCCAAAGTAAATCATGCTCCTACCAATACAGCCAAACTGGCCACAAACGATGGACACACAACTCTTCCAGACATACAATAAACCTCTACCTTGTGCAATTTTCCATTGTTAGTAAAATGTGACATAACCTGCTTGGAACGGTGACTGTTAAATAAAGCTTTGTTTTGCCCAAGTCCACTGCAGTTGGTGCTGCTGCAATGCAAGCTTACTGTATACAGTGTATCACAAGCAGCATCAATTACATGTACATAAACAACATGTATTTATTTAAATGATAAAAACATGATTACTGTGCTATAAACCTATTTTTAAACTACATTTGAATGTTTTCTTTTTGTTCATTTATATGGCTTGCCTGTAAAATAGGATTTAATAGGATTATAGGAGGCAGTGTGGTCCAGTGGTTAAAGAAACAGCCTTGTAACCAGGAGGTCCCCGGTTCAAATCCCACCTCAGCCACTGACTCATTGTGTGACCCTGAGCAAGTCACTTAACCTCCTTGTGCTCCGTCTTTCGGGTGAGACGTAATTGTAAGTGACTCTGCAGCTGATGCATAGTTCACACACCCTAGTCTCTGTAAGTCACCTTGGATAAAGGCGTCTGCTAAATAAACAAATAATCAAAAATGCTTTCCATGCTCTTTAAGCCTGATATCTGTTATTAGCTGTTGTGTCGTTGCTACTCTTTTTATGCATCCACAATGTTTTAGAATGTTCTTTTCACATCCTAGCCTTGTATTTAATGTATTATGCTTTTTTTTTTTTTTTTTTTACTGTATCTTGTTAAGCGCTTTGTGATGGTTGTCCACTATGAAAGCAGCTATATAAAATAAAGATTGATTGATTGATTAACTAAAAGCTACGGTGACATCACCAGTAAATTATGCAAATTAGTAACATCGAAGGTTCGAACCTTCCTTTGGTAATGCGTTCTGAACCTTCGAAGGTCAAAATGTACCCTTCGTTGTAGCCCTAGCTAATTGCGAAGGAATTACATGCGACAGTGCAGCAAATATGACAGGTAGGCAGAGGGAAGTTGTGAACAGAAAATCCGAGGCAGCTGGTGGTGGTGATGTTTGTAAAGTAAATCGTTGGAGCTACTATGTGTTCCCAAAATTGTTACAACACGCTGAGAAAACCACCAGTTAAGAAAACATGAGCAAAATGATCACTGTCATATAATCACCTCTCGCTGCTATGTCAGACAATTTTAGTTCTTAAAAAATTTGAAAGAAAAGCACTAGTTGAAGGATCCTTGTTTTCGAAAGTCCTGAAATCGATAAATGGAGATAAACTTGACGCCTGAGCAAGAAAACGAGTTGCTACAACTTACCCGTGATAGATAACACACTGAAAACATGCCAGAAGTCTTCAAGCTTGGCATCGTTTTGGATTAGCATTTCAAAAGAATATCCTCTGTTAAAGTAGAGTGTTCTGCTGTTGCGATCGTTCACAACAACATGCATGTGTGAATTGGGATTTGACTTTGACAAGATTAAAAACAAAAAGAAAGAAACCGACTCGACAGCCCCTCCGATAGGGGTGGCACGATCGTCTTCTGATGCAGACTGGACTGAGATAATGAAGAACAGGCAAGCCCACCAACATTTCCTATTTATCCTTAATGCCTAGTCTACGTTTAGTAGTTACTTTTTGAATCCAGGAGGTTAAAGCTACCATTATCTATTAACATTTTATTTTATTAAACCTCCAGTGAGATATTGTTATTGGGTCATGTGGATTTCTTATTTACTAGGTCACAAGAAAAAGAATGTATTGCAATCTGCAATAAATTTACACAATGTTTAATTTTTAAACTATTATTGTGCTATTCTAAGCATGCTGTTATTTTAATGGCTTCAGAGTTGGTATGGCGTCAGCAAATTGAACAACAAAATGGACAGTGTGAGAAACTGAAGTGCTGATTGACTTTGTTTAATAGTGATATTGAGAACCGTGCAGAATTGCGTAAACTGCATTATTTTCCTACCGTAGGCATTGAATACATGTATTAATTAAATTAGCAAAGTGCTCCCGCAGTGCTTGCTTCCACAGCAATATGTAAGAATCTAAAACATATATATATATATATTAAACATATACATTATATTAAAAACCAGAGCACTACATCAATACCTGCTCTCTTTCAATATGCCTTGCAGGATATTGTAAACATCCGCTTCACACACTAAACAAACTGAATGCACTTAAACTGCATTGAGAATACAAAACAGACTCAGAAAAAAATTGAAAAGGACCAAAAAAAACCTAATTTTAGCTCGCATTCAAATGAACTTGGTCCCTTTGCTCTCAAATAAGTGTGAACAGCAAGCACATTGATACATTGTTTAAAAAAAAAAAAAAAAAACAGACTGAGTATTTGAAAAGTACCCAGTGTGAATGCAGCCTTAGCGCAAGTCAGCAAATATTCTCAAGTAGGTTTAACTGAACTGCAATAATAACCAATTGTTGCTTACCAAATCTCCCAATATAGAATAAAATCCTATAATATATAAATTTGTAATCTTATTTTGGCTTAAATCACTACATCAAGATACAGCACATCTAAACCAGCAACAAAGATGCTGAAACATTGCACTCCACAACTGAATTCCACTGCGCACAGTACCGGCTCCACAAAACACCAAGCAAAACAAAACAAAACACCCTTAACAAAACAAATGGCTGTCAAGTTATATCAAATAGATTTTGTTTTGCAAAACAGCGAGCTACTCTCCGAACTTCAATAGAACTCCATTTTTTTTAAATTTAAATAACTGTTGCAGACCATCTAGAACAAATCAGAACAAAAATAAGTCATTAGACATGACTTTCTACAACCAGAGAAGAGGAACAAGTTAACTATATTCGAGAAAGCATTGGTTTATTGTCATAGTAGCAACCCAATCAGGCTAAATGGCAAAAAAAAAAAAAAAACAACAACCCTTCAATTCTCTCCCATCAGCCAACTACATCCGAAGAACAAGAAGAAAAGCTGCCCTTCAGCATTTAGAAGGACCGACAGAAATGAAAAAAAAAACACCTGTATAGTGTATTTCGCATCCAAAAGTAAGTGAATTCTCAAACATCCTCTTTATCTGCCTTTGAAACAGCCCATCGCCTACCTAAGCTGGTTAGGACTCGCTTATCTCCCTGAGATACTCTCACGCCCCTCCTCCTGCTTCACTTTCACTGCTTTTCGAGAGCTGCTGAGGGAAGGGAAAAGGTAATTAAACACAAGTAATAAGTTGACTTTGGCAACCACCTTTAACGTTTAAGTAGCAAAAAAATAAAGAAAAAAGCACCCTGTGCTTAAACTTAGCCACCATTTCCCTATAGTATGCAGTACATACTTTGTAAGTGCAATGCTCCGATTTCAGACCTGCTTTAACTCTATAGTGTTTCCTATATGGTTCACTGTACCTACGTCTTTACTTTCACTTCCTTTATGCAACTCGAATTTCGCTCCTTACTCTCGGTCTACGACAACTACAATTCTATTTACGGTCCCCGTATTTATTATTGACGTTCTCATGAGGCAAACAGGCTTGGGTACATCCCACTTTAACAGGTTCAGGCTTTTTCACAAAATTAGTTTGTTCAAATCTTTTTGATGCCGACACGCTCGGTCATTATGTATAACAATATTCCTTATATTGTCCAATTAAATATATACTTTTTTTTTTAAACGATATACGCATTTATTTGAAAAATAATGCATGATGCATTTTTACAGACTGCAAGATGTTCATGAGATTCCTTGTCTTCACTGGGTCAAAAAAATAAACATACAAAAAAAAAAAAAAAAAAAAAATCACATTTCGACTGTGGTGTGAACCAGATGACTTGAATGTGCTTTCTGGATCCAGACTTCTCTCAAGCAGAAAGATAATCATTGGAAGAAAACCTCAGTGGCTACAGTGCATATAGCTGCCTTTGACATATCTCCAGCATTACAGGAAATCGCCAATCTTGCACCTAACCAAGAACTGACAGGACGACAACTGGAGATAATCAAGGAGAACACACACGGGAAAAATAAATAAATGAGAAGAAAGCAATATCCTGCAATAGTGCTAACAGTAACTTGCAGGATGTGTGCAGCTTCTATAGGGACTGCGCATAATCTCTCATGTATGACAATGAGACTGAAGTCGATTTATTCTATTGTGAAATTAGACTTAATATTTTGAGCCCAGTTTTGAATTGCATCCCAAAATAAATTTTGGCTGTTCTTTAACTACTTACCTTTATAGCTTTAATGGCTAACTTTGTGATCTGGGTCATTTTAGCTTTGGAGATTGGTGGCTTGTAGTCATTCAACGAGTACAACTGCAAGAAAAAGAAATATATTTTAGTGTTTTTCTAAATAAAAACATGACGATATTGGAATTTGAAAATTACTTCAAAATACAGTTTACACGTACACAAACATACATTATCGTCCATTATCTCAAAGGTCTATAATAAATATCAACCCATTTTGCACTTTGTTTTATAATTAAAATAATTTTCAGAGACAAGGCCCAACAAAAGTCACTAATGTTGCATTTGTACTGCTATACAGAATCAACACACAAGACCTCATTGACCTGAGGGAATCAAACCAAATGTGACTGATGGCTACATGTAATCACCCTTGAAACAAAGCATGTGGTTATTTCAATTACTGATTACATTACAACTTTGTGTTGAGTATCATAATTATCCTTATGTAGATCTGTAGTTAAGATGTAAAAACATGTAGATTATACTATTTTGCATGTATAATGGCCTTTTTTTATTTTATAATGTACCCGACGCAAAGGTCCAAAAACCACAGATGAACTATGAAAAATGCATATAGTCCTTTCCACCAGGGTTTCCCAATCCTGGGCCTGCTGGGTTTCATTCCTACTGAGTTTTCAATTACTTAATTAAACTATTTGTTACCTTAATTAGACCTTTTTAATTGTTTTCAAGCTTTTAAACTCTTGGAGATTAATTTAAATATACAATTTTATAAGTAACTTGACATCGGCAACATTTTAGGAGCTGAGAACAATTAAAAAGGTCTAATTAAGAACATTATTAGTTCAATTAAGGGTCCACACGTAATTGAGATCTCAGTTGGAATGAAAACCAGCAGACACAAGGGTCCCCCAGGACCAGGATTGGGAAACTGTGTTTCACACTACGGACAAGAAAAGCTGATAATGCACAACACAGGTAGTACAAAGATCAAGAGCAATACGCTGTTGCCCTGGAAATACAGGAATTTGAATAAATAAAGTGTGTGAACACAGCAGACCAGAGATCGGTCTTGCCATCTCTGGAACACTGTACATACTGTATGTTTCATGCTTAAATACAGCCAAAGTGGCGAAACAGAATTCTAAAACGTCTAGAAGTATTTACTACTTGGCAGGGCCGTCTCGCCATATCACTGAAACTCAGTATTAAGTCCAGTTTACTTGAATGTGAATACATTCTAAATATCTGTTGGCTTTTGAAAAGTTTGGTGAGCAATATTAAAAATACATTTTGCTTACACTTTTAGATCTGTAAGTCCATGGCAATCTGAATGTCCTATGCACTTGAATCTGACTGAACCCCCAATCCAGTTCCAGCTAGAAATTGGTTTACTTTGAAAGAATTTTGGGGAAAATATCTGCTCTTTTCCTTTGCACACACTTGTGCATGCATGTTGCTTCCCTGAGCTACAAGTGCTTGCAGATCACACTTCTCCTCTACAAGTAGCCGCGGAGCACATAGTGTTCTCCTCAAGTATGTGAATGACGATATTGTTTCGTACAGACAGTCTGAGTAGTTTCCACACGACTGCATAACTCCAAATATCCCAGCAAATGAAAGTGGCAGCCACAAGCAATGCTCTTTACATAGGATCCCTACAGGTTTATTGTACTGTTTGAATTAGAAGTCAAGTAAGTTATCAAATACTCTGGTTTGTTCACAGAGACCAAGAAGGCTTCAAAGTGGTATGAAGCCTGTGTGACAGCAGCCCTAACTAACCAACTGGAAAGCTATCCAGGTCTGGTTTCTGATATAAGAATACACTATGGAGGAAAATAGTAACAAAGAAACAACATATTTACTTTAAAATTTAAGTTTAATTTTCTCAATAAAGTAACTAGATATACTTGCCATACTATTTTATTTCTTTTACTTTTAAGCTATTTTAAGAACCTTACAAGTTCTACATGCTTCCCTTCTTTATTTAAAGAAAACCTTACTCCAAAATCACACCCCCACTAAAGATGTTGTGATACATTTTATCAAGCAACTATTGCAGTAGTTAAGCATTTATGACCATTAGCTATTTAAACAGGAAGGTGTCTTAACTTTTTTCTGTATATATGTTTACAAATGACTAGCCTCAACATCCTAGTGCCCCCTAAATGATTTCAGACGCAGGCCTATCGAACAACCATGTTATATCTTTACTGGAAGTTAACTGCTCTTAAATGTAATGATTTACTCTATTGTTTACTTTGCTCTTATTTAAATTTAATCTTATTTCTACTGATGTTATTGTACTTTAACTGCTCTAAACTGTAATGTGATATTCTATATGCGATACTTTGTAACAACTGTAAAGCGTCCTGAATAAGGGCGTCTGCTAAGAAATACATAATAAATAATGTTATGGCGACTCCCTTTGACTAGTAGTGATACGCACTGTGTACTGATACAGTAAGTGTTGGCAGATATTTCCAATGCTATTGTGATTTTTTTATTGATTTGTTTTGTGTTTTTTTTTTTTTTTTGCGTCAGTCACTGCTGTCGGTTTATGACGTCTCGATGCTTTTGTATGCGTCGTAGGTAGTTTGTTTTATTTTACTGCAGGACCGTTCATTTTGTTGAAACTATCTCCTGTTGCGAAAACCCCGACAGTACAGTATTAATTCGTAAATGATATATACATTTGCATTGCATGTTTTGTACAGCCTCCACTTTAAGCGAATCTTAAACCTTGCAATGGCGAATGGATTTTGCTGCACGCAGTGGTGCGCTACACACACACACACACACAAGCGTTCGCACTCAACTTTTAACTTGTGTAGCTTCTTTCCTTTATGCAACGACATGTTAACTCATCAATTCAGGCTTAATTGAAGATGTTTATGTCAGATGGTTGTTTTTTTATTATTATTTTTTTTTTACAATGTTCCCGTTTGTTGTTGCAGAGAAAGACAGGCCCAGAAAGCAATTTCTCCCCTCAAACAGAATCGGCAAATTAAGCGCTGCTACCACCTAGCAGACTTGTAGCGGGGTTAAATAAAACAATAAGAGATACAGACCTCGCTGTTAAAGGCTCTGACGGCCTCCATGCTGCTGTATTTGGCCGTGCAATGGTGATTTCAAGGTACCGATGTTGCCTTCATTGCCCGGTTTGCTGCATGGTCTGAATCGACAGCTGTGCGAGATGGAGGACGCAGCCAATATGGCGGACCGTCGCACTGGAAAGAGACTGAACCCAGTGCTGTGGCGTACACAGCGCAGCCAAGCGACGAGGCACAACAACTGCAATTCACAGCAACACAAGTACAAGATTAAAAAGGATGTGGTTTAACAACAATAATATCGCGCCATTGTACTGTAAGCAAAGCATGGCTGTTGAGGATGTTTTTGTTGTTGTTTTTAAATAATCACTAAAATGATAGTATAAAAAAAACCAAACTAAATATAGTTGCTACATGTTTTACAACCATAGCCCGGGTAATAAAATACAATTAAATTAAATAAAATCTCGTCTTAGTCCTAAAAGCTAGACTGTTGTGTCGAAGCGGAACGGCCCCAATAGCAGTTTGAAATAGAAACGGTCCGTGCGCGTGCGCTCCCTGTGACTAAGAGAACAAGCGCCGCCTAGCGTTGTACTGATGCATTTTTGGCCAGTTATCCAATAGTTTATCCCTTACTTAATTCTCATGCTGTAAGATTACACACAGGGTTTACAAACTCAGCCAGCTGAGCTCCAGAAAATACTTCTGAACGTTAACTTCAGTCTGATCTGTTTTGCAGTGAAAACAATACACAAAGTACAACTTTACTAGAGATAATGATGAACCTTCACGATAACTGTAGCAATTTATTTGCATGGTAATTTTTTCAAGTGAAAATATTGCAGGATTCTTGCTCAGTGTTGTTCAGGATGAAGAGGAAACGGATCTCGATTTAGAAGCTCTAACTGAAATTCCAAAAAATCCTAAAAAGGACAAAAACAAATCGTTAGTAACACACGGATGGGTGACTCTCACACATTCCGCAGCCAGTTAGGGTGGAAGTCTCGACTTAACTGCAGATATAGCAGATGAGTACAGGGGAACAGGGCAAGTAGAAATCTACATTAAAACAACTATGTACACAAAATAAAGTGTCCCTGTTCGGCAGAGCGGTGCCAACCAATTACAACAATGTCCCCCAGCATGCACCGCTGCGCCGTTCATGCAAATGAGCCTTGCCTGTATGGCCTGGATCCGCCAATCGTGCAGTCATGCGTGCGCAGGTTGCAATAGACAGTTGTTTTATTTCCTTGTTTGTTGGTCTGCTAAATCTCTGTAATAATAATGTTTTTAAACGATCTATTAAATAGTGATGGCTTAAGGTTTAACCAAATCAAGGCATAATAATGGTGTTTTCTTTTTTTTTTTTTTTCAAATAAATACATTTCAAGATCTGCTGCTGCTGCAACTAAATATTTTACAACCTACAAAGAGTGTGTTGGTATGGGGGAATTATTATTTGTTTTGATTTTCTTTGAAGTTTGAATTTATAAGACAAAAATACATATGTTATGTAAAATTTACGTTTTCGCTTTGTTACGTTTATTGTTATTGTTAATTGTAATCGTTTGATGGGGGTCTTATGAAGTTTCCATCGGCTGTATTACGATAAAGTACAATGTGATCATGTGATTGGGGTGTTCCGATGAATGAGCTTGCCTTCGGCAGTATAATGATGACGTCTGTTAAAAGCTGCGCACGCATTACTGCACGGCAGGAGGATTCAGGCTTCTATACACACTGTTCGGGCTCTGTCACAGCAGGTTCTCCCGTTGCTGTGTTTGTGGGGAAGACAGTCCGTACAGAATACTGAGAACTGGAGCGCCACTTTCTACCCCTTCTCCACTGGCACATACGACCCGTGAGGGCTCGGTACGGGTACGGGTGCTTCTCCACTGACACATCCGACCCGTGAGGGCTCAGTACGGTACGGGTGCTTCTCCACTGACACATCCGACCCGTGAGGGCTCGGTACGGGTACGGGTGCTTCTCCACTGACACATCCGACCCGTGAGGGCTCAGTACGGTACGGGTGCTTCTCCACTGACACATCCGACCCATGAGGGCTCAGTACGGTACCGGTACGCGTGCTTCTCCACTGACACACCTGACCCGTGAGGGCTCGGTACGGTACGGGTGCTTCTCCACTGGCACATCCGACCCGTGAGGGCTCGGTACGGTACGGGTGGTTCTCATACCTGTCAACTCTTACAGGTTTCCTGTATTTCTTACTTTTTTAAAAAAAAAAAATGTTCAAGTCTTATGGCCATAAGATGAAAATCTTACAGGCAAATTAAAACCTCACGGTCAAGGAAAAACATGCAGGGCATGCGCGTCACTGATTGCTTCCTTCAAAAAAAGGCTGAAGCAGTTCGCAAAAATGCCACTGCCAAAAAACCCATAAAACTGGAAAGTTGTACAGTGGACGGTACCTTAAGGAATGGGAGGACAAACCCGAATTTCGTAGCTTGATAGTCTTCTCGTGACTGCAGGGATTACACGGTTTGTATTCCATGTAAGAAGAATGTGAAATGCCAAAGATGTTAATAATAATGAAAACAGCAAATGATGAAAAAAAAAAATTCAGCAGATTTCAATTAATAAACTGTGAGTTCTCTAGTTTCTCTTTCATATTTTTTGATACTATTATTTGAGTCCGAGCCGAATTTCTTAAGGTTTGGAAGCATTCCTTAAGGGTTTGAAAGCTCTGGTATACAAGTAAGGCTCAAAAAGGGTTGACAGAAAAGTACAGCCTTGAGGAAGTGCATGCTCTAGTTTCTCTGTGGGCAGATAGACGTGTTCAGGAAGATCTGGAGTCGTGCGTCAGATATGAGAGTTTATTCCCGAATTTCTGACGATTTGAAACAAATGGGCTAAACCGTGGGTATGGTACACTTAACTCACACTCAGAAACACAAAATTCTACCACATTTCTCATCCTTGACCTTTATTGTATTAATATAAAGAAAACAAAGCAGAAAATAAAACAATTCTAAAATAATTGCAAAAATATAGTAAAAACCAAATATAGCTGTACAATAATAATAATAATAATAATAATAATAATAATAATAATAATAATAATATAGCGATTCAAGATACAGCTGTATCATTGGTCTACCACCCGATACGCATGCCAGCGTCAGTGACGCTGTCGCTGGAGGTGAAAAGCGCTCAGTGCCTACTGGCGCTGGTGTGTGTATCGGGTGGGACTATTCATTTTTGAACACCATTTGTTTGCGCATCTTTTGGCAAACTGAGTTATTTAATAACAATAATTACAACTGTCTTTCGTTGCATGTATCGTCTTTAGCACGGCTCAGCTCTGCAGTGGAAAAACAACCCAGGCTCCCCTTAACCGCACCGCGAGGGCTCAGTACGGGCCTGGCACGGCTCAGTTGTACAGTGGAAAAGAGTCACACTGCATACGCCATCCTTTTCCTGGTTGTTGCTACTGCTGCGTGTGTATCCTGTGTGCAACTGTAAATGAGTTAACTGCTGTGTAAAGTTGACCCAATGTATTTGCTTTGTTTCCGTGATTGAAACAAGATATCGGTTTGGTTGCCTGAGAATGGTTGGGCTCCAGGTAATATACCATGAGAATTTAAGCCCTGATTACACCACACAATGTGTGTGTGTGTGTGTGTGTGTGTCTGTGTGTGTGTGTGTGTGTGTGTGTGTGTGTGTCTGTGTGTGTGTGTGTGTGTGTGTGTCTGTGTGTGTGTGTGTGTGTGTGTCTGTGTGTGTGTGTGTCTGTGTGTGAGAGCAGGACAAGCTGACAAAAACAATTAATTTGTGTTATTCATGGAGGACGAATGTCAGACCAAAGCTGTGACGTTTCTTTCCCCATTGGACCAATGTTAAAGTCAGATTGCTGACCCATCTTTCCGCTACAGTTTTACAAGCCTCACATGGTTGTTTTCCATGAATGATATAAAGAATGCATAGCTGTTCATGTGCCAGTCATTGACATTGTGCAGGGTAAATCTGTAGTGTTGAACGCAACAGAACAGGTAGGTCGTGCTTGTTGTATAACCTCACGGGTCATATGTATAAATATCTGCATGGATTGTTTTCTCAATTATTCTGAAACTGCAGAGGAAATATAACAGCATAAGCTGCGGTGTCTTCCACAGCTGCAAATCAATTAGATATTGTTTCCTTGTTTGCAGAAAAAAAGAGATCTCTATTTAAAAAATAAAAATGAATAACTTTTATTCCATTTATTGTTTTCCAATGAACATTACATTTTATTTTAGTTTAGTTTCAGTTAAGGGCCTTAATGTTAATGTACACACACAAGAGCATAAAACATACAATATTTACAGAGAAATAATAATAATAGTTTTTACTAACTACTATACAAACTTAATGTTTACAGTTGTACAATAAACTGACATTATTAGTATTACAATTTCACAAAGAAATACAGTAAAATCTGGTGTCTTTTAGGACTGGAAAAGTGTGCCGGATTAGACAGTGGGCTGGGTTACAGAGTTCCTATAACAAGTCAAATACCGTACCTAAAAAAGGTAAAATGACAAAAATATCTGAAAGCTTTAAAAAATTAAAATATATATATATATATATTACTGTACATACAGTATGGTGAACACAGCATTAAAATATATATATATATATTACTGTACATACAGTATGGTGAACACAGCATTAAAATATATATATATATATATTACTGTACATACAGTATGGTGAACACAGCATTGCCTCAGCAAACTTTAAACACAATAATGCCTCAACAGAATGTTCTTAGCACAAGCTGTTTAAAGAAAGACGTTCACTTGTTCGTACTAGCATTCAGGTTTTCTACATGTTGCTTTTAAGAAGGCATCTTTTCATTTCAGAATGTCAGAAACAGGTTGCCTCGCGATTTTGAATGTTTAACAGGTAATGAGATCATGAACTACCTTGGGACATGCGAGTCTATACGCCGAGGCGTCCAGTCACGTTCCTGGAGGAGCCGGCACTGCAGCTTTAACAGGTAATGAGATCACGAACTACCTCGGGTCTGGGTGGATGTTGAACAGGTAATGAGATCACAAACTACCTCGGGTCTGGGTGGATGTTGAACAGGTAATGAGATCACGAACTACCTCAGGTCTGGGTGGATGTTGAACAGGTAATGAGATCACAAACTACCTCGGGTCTGGGTGGATGTTGAACAGGTAATGAGATCACAAACTACCTCGGGTCTGGGTGGATGTTGAACAGGTAATGAGATCACGAGCTACCTCGGGTCTGGGTGGATGTTGAACAGGTAATGAGATCACGAGCTACCTCGGGTCTGGGTGGATGTTGAACAGGTAATGAGATCACGAACTACCTCGGGTCTGGGTGGATGTTGAACAGGTAATGAGATCACGAACTACCTCGGGTCTGGGTGGATGTTGAACAGGTAATGAGATCACGAACTACCTCGGGTCTGGGTGGATGTTGAACAGGTAATGAGATCACGAACTACCTCGGGTCTGGGTGGATGTTGAACAGGTAATGAGATCACGAACTACCTCGGGTCTGGGTGGATGTTGAACAGGTAATGAGATCACGAACTACCTCGGGTCTGGGTGGATGTTGAACAGGTAATGAGATCACGAACTACCTCGGGTCTGGGTGGATGTTGAACAGGTAATGAGATCACGAACTACCTCGGGTCTGGGTGGATGTTGAACAGGTAATGAGATCACGAACTACCTCGGGTCTGGGTGGATGTTGAACAGGTAATGAGATCACGAACTACCTCGGGTCTGGGTGGATGTTGAACAGGTAATGAGATCACGAACTACCTCGGGTCTGGGTGGATGTTGAACAGGTAATGAGATCACGAACTACCTCGGGTCTGGGTGGATGTTGAACAGGTAATGAGATCACGAACTACCTCGGGTCTGGGTGGATGTTGAACAGGTAATGAGATCACGAACTACCTCGGGTCTGGGTGGATGTTGAACAGGTAATGAGATCACGAACTACCTCGGGTCTGGGTGGATGTTGAACAGGTAATGAGATCACGAGCTACCTCGGGTCTGGGTGGATGTTGAACAGGTAATGAGATCACGAACTACCTCGGGTCTGGGTGGATGTTGAACAGGTAATGAGATCACGAACTACCTCGGGTCTGGGTGGATGTTGAACAGGTAATGAGATCACGAACTACCTCGGGTCTGGGTGGATGTTGAACAGGTAATGAGATCACGAACTACCTCGGGTCTGGGTGGATGTTGAACAGGTAATGAGATCACGAACTACCTCGGGTCTGGGTGGATGTTGAACAGGTAATGAGATCACGAACTACCTCGGGTCTGGGTGGATGTTGAACAGGTAATGAGATCACGAACTACCTCGGGTCTGGGTGGATGTTGAACAGGTAATGAGATCACGAACTACCTCGGGTCTGGGTGGATGTTGAACAGGTAATGAGATCACGAGCTACCTCGGGTCTGGGTGGATGTTGAACAGGTAATGAGATCACGAGCTACCTCGGGTCTGGGTGGATGTTGAACAGGTAATGAGATCACGAACTACCTCGGGTCTGGGTGGATGTTGAACAGGTAATGAGATCACGAACTACCTCGAGTCTGGGTGGATGTTGAACAGGTAATGAGATCACGAACTACCTCGGGTCTGGGTGGATGTTGAACAGGTAATGAGATCACGAGCTACCTCGGGTCTGGGTGGATGTTGAACAGGTAATGAGATCACGACCTACCTCGGGTCTGGGTGGATGTTGAACAGGTAATGAGATCACGACCTACCTCGGGTCTGGGTGGATGTTGAACAGGTAATGAGATCACGAACTACCTCGGGTCTGGGTGGATGTTGAACAGGTAATGAGATCACGAACTACCTCGGGTCTGGGTGGATGTTGAACAGGTAATGAGATCACGAACTACCTCGGGTCTGGGTGGATGTTGAACAGGTAATGAGATCACGAACTACCTCGGGTCTGGGTGGATGTTGAACAGGTAATGAGATCACGAACTACCTCGGGTCTGGGTGGATGTTGAACAGGTAATGAGATCACAAGCTACCTCGGGTCTGGGTGGATGTTGAACAGGTAATGAGATCACGAGCTACCTCGGGTCTGGGTGGATGTTGAACAGGTAATGAGATCACGAGCTACCTCGGGTCTGGGTGGATGTTGAACAGGTAATGAGATCACGAGCTACCTCGGGTCTGGGTGGATGTTGAACAGGTAATGAGATCACGAACTACCTCGGGTCTGGGTGGATGTTGAACAGGTAATGAGATCACGAACTACCTCGGGTCTGGGTGGATGTTGAACAGGTAATGAGATCACGAACTACCTCGGGTCTGGGTGGATGTTGAACAGGTAATGAGATCACAAACTACCTCGGGTCTGGGTGGATGTTGAACAGGTAATGAGATCACGAACTACCTCGGGTCTGGGTGGATGTTGAACAGGTAATGAGATCACGAGCTACCTCGGGTCTGGGTGGATGTTGAACAGGTAATGAGATCACGAACTACCTCGGGTCTGGGTGGATGTTGAACAGGTAATGAGATCACGAACTACCTCGGGTCTGGGTGGATGTTGAACAGGTAATGAGATCACGAACTACCTCGGGTCTGGGTGGATGTTGAACAGGTAATGAGATCACGAACTACCTCGGGTCTGGGTGGATGTTGAACAGGTAATGAGATCACGAACTACCTCGGGTCTGGGTGGATGTTGAACAGGTAATGAGATCACGAACTACCTCGGGTCTGGGTGGATGTTGAACAGGTAATGAGATCACGAACTACCTCGGGTCTGGGTGGATGTTGAACAGGTAATGAGATCACGAACTACCTCGGGTCTGGGTGGATGTTGAACAGGTAATGAGATCATGAACTACCTTGGGTCTGGGTGGATGTTGAACAGACAGGCCTACTTTGGCCACCCCTGACATACACAAAATAATCATGCTTTTTATTTTTATTCTAGTATTAGAAATTAAAAATCACCTGATCTGGTGCTGGACAGTCACATTTACATTGTTTTTGACAGACAAGACTTACAAATCATGCCGGCTTGGAGACGGGATCACACCATTCACCATTCAGGGACTTGGTCGGGACCTGAAAATCAGCCCGAATTATACAGAATGCCAGTTAGTGGAGGGGCTGGATTAAAATAAAGGAAATACGCTACCCCATCCAAAAGCTCAGAAGTGATAAAATGGTCTCCTTGTTTATCAATACCAGTAGAAGCCCATCTATACCATCTACCAATACTTCAATAACCTGCCAATCAGCTTATAGTTCAATTTCTGCTTTCACATCATTTTCTATGAACTTAAAAACAGCTGTACTCCACATAAAGCAGAAACAGCTTTCCTTACGAGAAAACACATTGTACGCATCGCACAGTGGCGTTTGATCCTGTCAGCACAGTGCTAGATACATTCACTTTTATGGCACATACATTTTCAAGAATAACATCTCAAGGGCTCTGTAGTGCTTTTTAATTAATGTACATCCTGGTGTTTATACAAAGGGCAGAGGTGGCAGGAGAAAACAAGAGACAATTCAAAACTCTGCGGAGCACCCCAGTTGAAATGAGTGTGGTGGTCCCAACGCTGCCCCAGGTAACTATTGGCAGTAATGAGAATGGCAATGAGGGGCTGGTGGCTCTTCCAGGATTTTTATTTTTTAAATAGCCATGGTCCAGGAAGTTAAAAAGAATATTAATTATTAAACACATAATCAGAATTATTAAACAAATAATACACAAGTTTATTTATTTATATAATAAATGACTGTGCTGTCAACTTGCTGAGCACACTGCTACAGTTTTGTACCTAGACAAAATGTGAACACAAAATAGTAAAAACCGGGACAACTGGACAATGTTACTGTTTCCTGGGACGTCTGGTAACCTACCCCCCCCAACCTTTACACACTAAATTAACAAGACTCAAGTCCAAGTCACCAAATGCATAAATGAAAATATATAACAACAACAATAAATTATTATGTCAACAAAGATTATATGACAACAGTTTGAAATAAGAAAACGTCTGCATGCATGCTGTCTGTGCAATACCACACAGCCTAGTCACCAAGACAAGCATGCTATTTGAATACTCTCTCACTGAATGCATGGGGTTTTAATGAAACAGTCCACACTGATCCAGTGAAGTTGTATGACAACTTCAGAAAAAACACATGTATAAAAATATGATGAAGGGAAAAAAAGCACAGACGTAACTGTTTAAAACTTTTTTTGGCTAAACTAGTTATTTTAAGATTATCCAGACAAGCTCTCAAATTTTTTGTCACAAATGTTCTGATGAAGTCACCGCTTTGTTTCTCCACAAAGTGAAATGGCAGCAAGGGCCCAGAATGTATTGGGCGGGTCTGAGGCTGGGTCTGGAGCTTTGGGTTTTCCCTCAGTGTAATGCTGGTGTGGAGGCTGTGTGTCTGGAGCTTTGGGTTCTCCCTCAGTGTGATGCTGGTGTGGAGGCTGTGTGTCTGGAGCTTTGGGTTCTCCCTCAGTGTGAGGCTGGTGTGGAGGCTGTGTCTGGAGCTTTGGGTTCTCCCTCAGTGTGATGCTGGTGTGGAGGCTGTGTGTCTGGAGCTTTGGGTTCTCCCTCAGTGTGAGGCTGGTGTGGAGGCTGTGTCTGGAGCTTTGGGTTCTCCCTCAGTTTGATGCTGGTGTGGAGGCTGTGTGTCTGGAGCTTTGGGTTCTCCCTCAGTGTGAGGCTGGTGTGGAGGCTGTGTGTCTGGAGCTTTGGGTTCTCCCTCAGTGTGATGCTGGTGTGGAGGCTGTGTCTGGAGCTTTGGGTTCTCCCTCAGTGTGATGCTGGTGTGGAGGCTGTGTGTCTGGAGCTTTGGGTTCTCCCTTAGTGTGAGGCTGGTGTGGAGGCTGTGTCTGGAGCTTTGGGTTCTCCCTCAGTTTGATGCTGGTGTGGAGGCTGGGTCTGGAGCTTTGGGTTCTCCCTCAGTGTGAGGCTGGTGTGGAGGCTGGGTCTGGAGCTTTGGGTTCTCCCTCAGTGTGAGGCTGGTGTGGAGGCTGTGTCTGGAGCTTTGGGTTCTCCCTCAGTGTGATGCTGGTGTGGAGGCTGTGTGTCTGGAGCTTTGGGTTCTCCCTCAGTGTGATGCTGGTGTGGAGGCTGGGTCTGGAGCTTTGGGTTCTCCCTCAGTGTGAGGCTGGTGTGGATGCTGTGTGTCTGGAGCTTTGGGTTCTCCCTCAGTGTGATGCTGGTGTGGAGGCTGTGTGTCTGGAGCTTTGGGTTCTCCCTCAGTGTGATGCTGGTGTGGAGGCTGTGTGTCTGGAGCTTTGGGTTCTCCCTCAGTGTGAGGCTGGTGTGGAGGCTGTGTCTGGAGCTTTGGGTTCTCCCTCAGTTTGATGCTGGTGTGGAGGCTGTGTGTCTGGAGCTTTGGGTTCTCCCTCAGTGTGAGGCTGGTGTGGAGGCTGTGTGTCTGGAGCTTTGGGTTCTCCCTCAGTGTGATGCTGGTGTGGAGGCTGTGTCTGGAGCTTTGGGTTCTCCCTCAGTGTGATGCTGGTGTGGAGGCTGTGTGTCTGGAGCTTTGGGTTCTCCCTCAGTGTGAGGCTGGTGTGGAGGCTGTGTCTGGAGCTTTGGGTTCTCCCTCAGTTTGATGCTGGTGTGGAGGCTGGGTCTGAAGCTTTGGGTTCTCCCTCAGTGTGAGGCTGGTGTGGAGGCTGTGTCTGGAGCTTTGGGTTCTCCCTCAGTGTGATGCTGGTGTGGAGGCTGTGTGTCTGGAGCTTTGGGTTCTCCCTCAGTGTGATGCTAGTGTGGAGGCTGTGTCTGGAGCTTTGGGTTCTCCCTCAGTGTGATGCTAGTGTGGAGGCTGTGTGTCTGGAGCTTTGGGTTCTCCCTCAGTGTGAGGCTGGTGTGGAGGCTGTGTGTCTGGAGCTTTGGGTTCTCCCTCAGTGTGATGCTGGTGTGGAGGCTGTGTCTGGAGCTTTGGGTTCTCCCTCAGTGTGATGCTAGTGTGGAGGCTGTGTGTCTGGAGCTTTGGGTTCTCCCTCAGTGTGAGGCTGGTGTGGAGGCTGTGTCTGGAGCTTTGGGTTCTCCCTCAGTGTGATGCTGGTGTGGAGCCTGGGTCTGGAGCTTTGGGTTCTCCCTCAGTGTGAGGCTGGTGTGGAGGCTGTGTGTCTGGAGCTTTGGGTTCTCCCTCAGTGTGATGCTGGTGTGGAGGCTGTGTCTGGAGCTTTGGGTTCTCCCTCAGTGTGATGCTAGTGTGGAGGCTGTGTGTCTGGAGCTTTGGGTTCTCCCTCAGTGTGAGGCTGGTGTGGAGGCTGTGTCTGGAGCTTTGGGTTCTCCCTCAGTGTGATGCTGGTGTGGAGGCTGGGTCTGGAGCTTTGGGTTCTCCCTCAGTGTGATGCTGGTGTGGAGCCTGGGTCTGGAGCTTTGTGTTCTCCCTCAGTGTGAGGCTGGTGTGGAGGCTGTGTGTCTGGAGCTTTGGGTTCTCCCTCAGTGTGATGCTGGTGTGGAGGCTGGGTCTGGAGCTTTGGGTTCTCCCTCAGTGTGAGGCTGGTAGTTCTGACAGATCTCCTGCAGTAACAGCAGATTGATTGCCTTCCACTCCCGATACTCCTGTGCTGTCAGACTGGGCTTCTCCAAAACCTGCGCAATCGTCATTAAATCATCTTCTCTGGCCTATTGTAGAAATAAAAAGTAAAAGGTAAAAGCAGAACGGTAAGCAACAAAGCATGTCTGCCAGTCAATCCCCTGAGCCATTGCACGATTTTTCTTTGTTGAGGTGATATATGTTAATGGCCCAGTTCAGTGTTTATGGCCAATTCCCACACATTTACTGTTCATTCCTAATTGGCTGCATTGCACAAGCTAGAGGATCAGGATTAAGGCAGCTTTAAGCATGTATGTGTTGCTGCTTCATCTTTGCAAGACATCTCAGTTTCCCTGTTCCAACTTTCAGCTAAAACAACACAAAGAAAACACAAGTCTGGAACAGTTTAATGAATGTCAGAAACAGTATTGCTTTAGCACTTTTACTATTCCCATTCAAGACTGTCACCACTTCCACACTGAAAGTTATTTAACTTCCAGGAAGTCAAACTCAATACTGGAATATGTCAAATGTTGGCGTCCCCGTTCTATTCTTTAGGTCGTGCTGCCACCTAGGGGCAAAACACTGTAAAACGCACCATACCAGAGACACCCACCTTGTCTGGAATCAGGAATATTGTTGTAACAACAATGATCTGCTGTTTTTGTAATCCTAATACAGTTACCAACTATAGCAAGGGGTTTCCAAACTTTCTAGACACAAGGTCCCCCTTGATGGTAAGCACCCTAACAGAATCCACTGGGACAAGGAATGAAGTCTGCATGTTGTTTTGCATGGTACATGCTGCTAGTGCGAGCCCAGGAAATGAAGATTAGAAAGGCACAATACAGGTGGTGTCAAGGTAGCAGAAGTGTTACTTTCAAATGAACCCTGATCACAGCAACAGCGCTCATATAAATAAACTGGGGGAATATTGCGTCGGTTCATTCGGTAGAGAATATTTGTGTCTGTGCTGCGGCCCCCCTGAAATCATTGTGGCCCTCAGGGTCCTCCAGCCCTCACTTAACGAAGCAGTCTCATCCATGCCTAACACAGTGGATTATATAGATACCTGAAGTAACACACCTACCCACCTTTAGAGTACTGTTGAGGGTCCTGATCTGGTGCAGCTTATCGTTGACAGCTTGGTTTTTGCAGCGCTTAATAAAAGACTTCCTAAACTCCTTCCGGGTTGAAGGCTTGCGCTCACCAATTGGAGACAAGCTTGCTTGTTCCAAGGACTTGTACAGTTTTTCCATTTCATCCGAAGAGGCCGATTCTGGAACTGTATAGAATGCACCCCATTAATATGCAGCACGCAGGTGAACAGCATTGTTACCACAGTGGCATTAAACACATTGGGAGGGTATTTACAGGATCAAGGGTTTTATACACCAGCATGCAGTTCATTTACCTTCACCACGTTCATTCAGGCCTGGCTGAGATAAAGATATTACATTACATTGTATTACCATTTAAAGTAATATTTTCACCATTAAAAACAATGCTAGGACTTCAGGTTATTTATTACCTGCTATCAAATCTTTTTTGTCCAGAAATACCATCTGCTGTTAAACTCTTTTCCTTTTACACAGTTGCATGGTGAATAATACATCTCTGGTGAAATCCCTAGTAGAGTGGTTGCGTCTGTTTGGTTTTCTACTTGAATGTATGCTCTACTTTTCTACTTGAATGTATGCTCTTATAAAGGCTTTTTCACAGCAGCCAATACATTTCACTGTACACTAGAGCTCTTCAAGGGTCCTCAGAGGATGCTGTGGGAACGAGAGCTGCAATACTGGGGATAGAGCTCTTCACAAGGGTCCTCAGAGGATGCTGTGAGAACGAGAGCTGCAATACTGGAGATAGAGCTCTTCACAAGGGTCCTCAGAGGATGCTGTGAGAACGAGAGCTGCAATACTGGAGATAGAGCTCTTCACAAGGGTCCTCAGAGGATGCTGTGAGAACGAGAGCTGCAATACTGGGGATAGAGCTCTTCACAAGGGTCCTCAGAGGATGCTGTGAGAACGAGAGCTGCAATACTGGAGATAGAGCTCTTCACAAGGGTCCTCAGAGGATGCTGTGAGAACGAGAGCTGCAATACTGGGGATATTTGCAAAAATGAAGAGTTATAAGTTACTTAATGACCAGGATTAAACAAGTTTGCACCACTGAACTAGTCAATCGTTTTGCTCTATTGGTCCTTACAGCTGAATTCAGTCCACTGTGCTGTGATTAACAAATGTAGCTGAATCTGTGTAATTAGTGTGTTTTTACAGTGCAATTAAAAACATGATTGTTGTAAAGTATTGCCAAATGAAGCTCAGGAAAGCTTTCTTTGCTCTCAGGCAGCCCTGTAAATAATATTTCAGTAATTTAGCTGAAATGTAATTAATACAGTATGCTGACTTGCACAGGTCACCACAGTTATAATGCATCAGCCGGGATGGGAAAAGAGGACCTTGTTTTGAGACTACAGCTCCAGCAACTTCAAAGCCACTCTGATAAGAACTGGAACTGTGAGTCGTGTAGACTAGAGAAAAAGCTGCCTGGAGTTTTACTGCAGATCTCCTTAAAGGTGTATGTTTAGCCTTCAAAGCTTTACAGTTTTTCAAAGCCCTATAATTACCAAACCTTTTGGCAAAACGTAGATCTATAATTAGTGTTTACAGAAAAACCTTATGTACCCATCTTTGTAATCTAGAGCTAATTTAGTTGACTATTACATAAGCAGCAATAAGGGTTGCTTTCAGGTTCTAATTGCAAACTGTTTTAAGATACAGATCTGGGTTCAGGCCTGGGCAATGGCTGTTTAAAGGGAATCACAGAACCACAGCTATCAAGCAGCAATGTCACATGCACACATTTATTTTGGCTGCTACTATAGTGAATGAACAGTAAGTATTGAATAATAGGAGCAAACTTCCATCGTTACCAGAAAAGCCTGGAGCCAAAAATACCCACACTGAGTCGAGCATTCTGTCTGCCTCCCCACTCCTGGACTGCCAAGCAAGCTCACATTCCACTTGACAGCTCTGCAGAGTCGAGTGAAATTGTCACGTTTTGGAAACCTATCCCTTATTACTGAATTATTTCTATTAGTGAAATCTGACCTTAGCCAGACCGGCTGCAGGAAGTGTGGTCTCTTCCCTTCTCTGTATTGTGTAATTCTATTAATATACAAATGCAGCAAACAAAGACAACCGATAGATTTCTGGACACAATCAATGTCACCCACTGCAGGAGTGCAATAGACTGAAGGTGTTCATAGCACCTTCCAAACTGTCCACACATGTCCTGTCCCTAACACTGCACTGCAGTACACAGGTGGGCACCTCTCCTGCAGCATAGATTCCTAGGGGGCGGCAGCATTACTCTGTGACAGCAATGCTGTGTCTGTTGACTCTAAAATGATGACTTGGAGATCAATTTAATGATCTATACATTCTGTGTTGAAGGAGGAAGACCTGCCTCCCCCTATAGTTTATGTTTACTATCATTTGTTTGTTGGTAAATACAATTACTTTATAAAAATGATTATGTATTAACTGGCAGTGTCATACATTGTGGTACACAGACCACACCGTGTGAACAAATTCATTGTCTTACTCTGTTTTTTGGTACTAAACCTGTTTATCAATATGAATTTATGGGCCAGGCTACACAGATCTGTGGTGGGGTTGTGTCTTAACATGTCTGTTTTTTGGTACTAAACCTGTGTATCAATATGAATTTATGGGCCAGGCTACACAGATCTGTGGTGGGGTTGTGTCTGAACATGTCTGTTGTAGTCATCGTTGTAGCCAGCATTACAACACAAAGAAAGAGGCACAAGTTAAATGAATGGGAGCTTTGTCTCCTTTATCTCTTTGGAGAGTTTTGTTTTGTATTGTTTTATTTGACAACCTGAACTTCCCTCCAACACCTTTCTAGGTTTGTGTCCCAAACTGGGTTGGTACTTCATTGTAAATGACCACTCAGGTGGCTTTGAGGAGATAGGAATATGAAAGATCTACGCTTTGGGATCGCTCCTTATGAGAAGCATGGATGTGTGTGTGTGTGTGTGTGTATATATATATATATATATATATATATATATATATATATATATATATATATATACAGACGTGCTCAAATTTGTTGGTACCCTTACAGCTCATTGAAATAATGCTTTATTCCTCCTGAAAAGTGATTAAATTAAAAGCTATTTTATCATGTATACTTGCATGCCTTTGGTATGTCATAGAATAAAGCAAAGAAGCTGTGAAAAGAGATGAATTATTGCTTATTCTACAAAGATATTCTAAAATGGCCTGGACACATTTGTTGGTACCCCTTAGAAAAGATAATAAATAATTGGATTATAGTGATATTTCAAACTAATTAGTTTCTTTAATTAGTATCACACATGTCTCCAATCTTGTAATCAGTCATTCAGCCTATTTAAATGGATAAAAGTAGTCACTGTGCTGTTTGGTATCATTGTGTGCACCACACTGAACGTGGACCAGAGAAAGCAAAGGAGAGAGTCGTCTGAGGAGATCAGAAAGAAAATAATAGACAAGCATGGTAAAGGTAAAGGCTACAAGACCATCTCCAAGCAGCTTGATGTTCCTGTGACAACAGTTGCAAATATTATTAAGAAGTTTAAGGTCCATGGAACTGTAGCCAACCTCCCTGGGCACGGCTGCAAGAGGAAAATCGACCCCAGATTGAACAGAAGGATAGTGTGAATGGTAGAAAAAGAACCAAGGATAACTGCCAAAGAGATACAAGCTGAACTCCAAGGTGAAGGTACGTCAGTTTCTGATCGCACCATCAGTCGCTTTTTGAGTGAAAGTGGGCTCCATGGAAGAAGACCCAGGAGGACTCCACTTTTGAAAGAAAAACATAAAAAAGCCAGACTGGAATTTGCTAAAATGCATATTGACAAGCCACAATCCTTCTGGGAGAATGTCCTTTGGACAGATGAGTCAAAACTGGAGCTTTTTGGCAAGTCACATCAGCTCTATGTTCACAGACGAAAAAATGAAGCTTTCAAAGAAAAGAACACCATACCTACAGTGAAACATGGAGGAGGCTCGGTTATGTTTTGGGGCTGCTTTGCTGCGCCTGGCACAGGGTGCCTTGAATCTGTGCAGGGCACAATGAAATCTCAAGACTATCAAGGCATTCTGGAGCGAAACGTACTGCCCAGTGTCAGAAAGCTCTGTCTCAGTCGCAGGTCATGGGTCCTCCAACAGGATAATGACCCAAAACACACAGCTAAAAGCACCCAAGAATGGATAAGAACAAAACATTGGACTATTCTGAAGTGGCCTTCTATGAGTCCTGATCTGAATCCTATCGAACATCTATGGAAAGAGCTGAAACTTGCAGTCTGGAGAAGGCACCCATCCAACCTGTGACAGCTGGAGCAGTTTGCTCAGGAAGAGTGGGTCAAACTACCTGTTAACAGGTGCAGAAGTCTCATTGAGAGCTACAGAAAACATTTGATTGCAGTGATTGCCTCTAAAGGTTGTGCAACAAAATATTAGGTTAGTGGTCCCATCATTTTTGTCCATGTCATTTTCATTTGTTTTATTATTTACAATATTATGTTGAATAAAAAATCAAAAGCAAAGTCTGATTTCTATTAAATATGGAATAAACAATGGTGGATACCAATTACTTTTGTCAGTTTCAAGTTATTTCAGAGAAAATTGTGCATTCTTCGTTTTTTGTGGAGGGGTACCAAGAAATTTGAGCACGTCTGTATATATATATAAGGAGGTTCATTGTGATGCCCCACTCCCAATGGACCTAACGAACACTCACCTGGAAGCATGCCCCACTCCCAATGAACCCTCATCTGGAGGCATGCCCCACTACCAATGAACCCAATGAACCCTCACCTGGAGGCATGCCCCACTCCCAATGAACCCTCACCTGGAGGCATGCCCCACTCCCAGTGAACCCAATGAACCCTCACCTGGAGGTATGCCCCACTCCCAGTGAACCCTCACCTGGAGGCATGCCCCACTCCCAGTGAACCCAATGAACCCTCACCTGGAGGTATGCCCCACTCCCAATGAACACTCATCTGGAGGCATGCCCCACTCCCAATGAACACTCATCTGGAGGCATGCCCCACTCCCAATGAACACTCAACTGGAGGCATGCCCCACTCCCAGTGAACCCAATGAACCCTCATCTGGAGGCATGCCCCACTCCCAGTGAACCCAATGAACCCTCATCTGGAGGCATGCCCCACTCCCAATGAACACTCACCTGGAGGCATGCCCCACTCCCAGTGAACCCAATGAACACTCACCTGGAGGTATGCCCCACTCCCAGTGAACCCAATGAACCCTCATCTGGAGGCATGCCCCACTCCCAATGAACACTCACCTGGAGGCATGCCCCACTCCCAGTGAACCCAATGAACCCTCATCTGGAGGCATGCCCCACTCCCAATGAACCCTCACCTGGAGGCATGCCCCACTCCCAATGAACCCTCACCTGGAGGCATGCCCCACTCCCAATGAACCCTCACCTGGAGGCATGCCCCACTCCCAGTGAACCCAATGAACCCTCACCTGGAGGTATGCCCCACTCCCAGTGAACCCAATGAACACTCACCTGGAGGCATGCCCCACTCCCAATGAACCCAATGAACACTCACCTGGAGGTATGCCCCACTCCCAGTGAACCCTCACCTGGAGGCATGCCCCACTCCCAGTGAACCCAATGAACCCTCATCTGGAGGCATGCCCCACTCCCAGTGAACCCTCACCTGGAGGTATGCCCCACTCCCAGTGAACCCAACGAACCCTCATCTGGAGGCATGCCCCACTCCCAATGAACACTCACCTGGAGGCATGCCCCACTCCCAATGAACCAGTCTGTCACCAAGAGTCGTGTCATGGTAAAGGATCAAACTAGGATCAGAAATAGTTATACAGCCCTCTGAAACAAGCAAAGCTTACCAGTGAACTGAAACACAGGGTTATTCACAGACCAGACAGAAGGCCTTTGGTCTACCATGAAAAAGCATCTTGCTTTAGTAACAATAAAAAAGACATATTGAAATGTGGTAGACTATGAAATGTCTAGTTTTCTGGTCGATGCTCTTGTCAAGTTACAAAAGCTAAATCTGTTGCCTGCTGTATATTTCTCTACAGACTATGTTGCACCTACAGCTCTTATCTTGGTTTCTATGTATAGATGTGAAGACTGTTTCACAAAGAAACATGGGTGGTATAATATATTACCTACTGCAGAAGTTCAAATACAAAGCCCACAGTCTCTCTCTATCAGGCCTCACAAACCTCCGGATTTGAACTCTTTAGGCACTAAGCAATTTTACTGAAAGACCAGCCTAGGACAGCTAATTAGTGTCTTATGTGAAGATAAAGTAAAAATGGGCAATATGTACGCAGGCTATTGTATTTGCATATTAGATTTGTTAGCTGGTCTGTTTTGAGTGGAGTTCTCGTTCCTATACTACTAGAGCGCTCTGCAGTGTTGAGTGGAGTCCTCTTTCCTATACTGCTAGAGCGCTCTGCAGTGTTGAGAGTGGAGTTCTCTTTCCTATACTACTAGAGCGCTCTGCAGTGTGGAGTGGAGTTCTCGTTCCTATACTACTAGAGCGCTCTGCAGTGTTGAGTGGAGTCCTCTTTCCTATACTGCTAGAGCGCTCTGCAGTGTTGAGAGTGGAGTTCTCTTTCCTATACTACTAGAGCGCTCTGCAGTGTTGAGAGTGGAGTTCTCTTTCCTACACTACTAGAGCGCTCTGCAGTGTTGAGTGGAGTCCTCTTTCCTATACTACCAGAGCGCTCTGCAGTGTGGAGTGGAGTTCTCGTTCCTATACTACTAGAGTGCTCTGCAGTTTTGAGGGGAGTTCTCTTTCCTATACTACTAGAGCGCTCTGCAGTGTTGAGAGTGGAGTTCTCTTTCCTATACTACTAGAGCGCTCTGCAGTTTTGAGTGGAGTTCTCTTTCCTATACTACTAGAGCGCTCTGCAGTGTGGAGTGGAGTTCTCTTTCCTATACTACTAGAGCGCTCTGCAGTGTTGAGAGTGGAGTTCTCTTTCCTATACTACTAGAGTGCTCTGCAGTGTTGAGAGTGGAGTTCTCTTTCCTATACTACTAGAGCATTCTGCAGTGTTGAGTGGAGTTCTCGTTCCTATACTACTAGAGTGCTCTGCACTTTTGAGGGGAGTTCTCTTTTGTAGACATGTATACAGGTCTCTATTGTTAAGAGTTATAAAAAGCTAACTTCATGACAACACTGACCTTGTATGTCATTTATGTGTAGTATGTGAAGGTGTCACTGTTTTTGAGTTGTAATAATGTGAACATATGAATGAACTGTATCAGTGACAAAGTTGACCACCCTTGTATGTGGCGTTTGCATTATTTCTGATGGCACCACAGATACAGAACGAGGAAGTGCTGGATTAAGATGTCCCAAGCAGACCAGTATCTAAGAGGTAGATGCTTTTATTCAATAAAGACATGCTTACCACTTTCCACAGATCCAGGCAAAGAGACCTCATTCTCAGGGTCTGCACAGCTGGTGGGGTTGAGCAGCTCTTCATGGAGAGAGTCCCGAGATCTGCTTATTGGATTTAGTGAAGAGTCCCCCGCGGGATCACTGCTGTCAGGCTGAGGGTGTTTGGAGTGAATCTGCAAAGAGCAGGTGAGCGACTGCCCAGCACTGGAGGCTTGTGAGCTGTTACTGATGTCGAGCCATGACTGGCGATCCTCACAGACGGCTTTAGAGACAGAAGCATCAGACCCCTGAGATGTAAGGGTGCTGCTGGGGGAGGCATTGAGGCCAGGGGCTGCACCAGGAGGAGTTGAGGAATACAGGGGCGGGAGGGTTTCCTCCTGTTTGCACAAAGTGCACAGATACTTGTAGTCAATGCAAAAGCACTTCAAAATAACACACATATGAAGCTGAAGCACGATTTCACAGTTTCTGCAAAAACATGTTTGGGCTGTATGATTATCTCTGGCTAGCAGTATTGGTATGTGTGTCTATTGTAAAACAGTGGGTGGAAAATGTATTTATTTAATGTTACAAATAATAACAAATTAATGAAATGTATGTATTCATGACACAGGGTGATTCATAATGGTCTTTACTCTAAAGTGCCATTGCATTTTTTCAATGAAATTTAAAATATATATCTATATCTATATCTATCTATCTATCTATCTATCTATCTATCTATCTATCTATCTATCTATCTATATGTATATATATATTAACACGCAACTCAGAAGAGCTGAAAAGTGTTTCTATGTAGTTTCATACTAGTTTTGAAGCAGTTTGTTTTCTCTTATTAAAAATGGTGTGAAATGAACTGTGGTGTAAAGACATTAATATACGTCTGACACAATGTAGTGTATTGTGTATATTGCCTTGGAGGGCAGGATATTCATATATACATCAGGAATGTCGTTCTGCCAGGTGCTCATTGTAATGATAGAATGCACTATGTAATTGTCCCCTCAAGTCAAATGAAGACCACAAACCTTAACAAATTCAGAGAGAAAATACATACAGGTTTAACTGCAGAGTCCATTGAATAGGGTGGAGGTGGTGTGGCGGCTGTCAGGTGTGACTCTTCATGATCACTTTCACTCCAGCAGTCTTGACTCACTGAAAATACAACATTAGTTAGCCTCGGGCCTGTCAGGATGTATTGCACTCATTTCCAACCCAGGCCATGTATTGTAATTGGCTCAAATCGATCATCTGTAACGCTGACAAGAGTTACCGAAAGCACACACAGTAGAAATACCACAAAAGTGTCCCTAGTGAAGGACTATATCATTTCTAAAGTCATCCTTGTAATTAGTATTAAGGCCCCCATCTCCTCCTATGAAACCTCTGTCCTGTTAACTCTTTGATAAGTCCACATGCTATAAACTACCAACCGTTTGGTAATTGAAATTGAAAACTGACTAAAGCAGTAAATTAGAACAGCTTCCATTCAGTGAAATACATTGGCTAAACTAATAACTAATAACTTTTTAAGAAGTCAAACTCTTGGTAATAATTTGTTACAAGAAAGTGTATGTCCCTTCAGGAGTAAGGCTACTTTATTAGGTGTATTAAATTGAGTTGGTTTCTTCCCTTAATAAAGAGGTTTCATTGTATTGTGTTTTGTAATTAAAAGTGGCTTTTTTCTCCAAAATAAATTAACAGAAAAAAAGACAGCTCTAAAATCCCCAAACTGGTGGATGCCAATCAAAATGCACACTGAAAGTGCTCAATGTTTTAAAAATAACTGTCATCTATTTAAGAAGGTTGTTACCTCACAAGCCCATTATGTTTCTTGTAAAATGACCAGTGTACAGAAACACTAATGATTTACACAAAAGGAAAAAAGAACTCTTGCATGCATGCTGTAAACAAACTGGTAAGCCAACGATGTCTGCTTCCTGCCTTGAACACTGTGGCGTCACTGTATTACATCACTCAGCTACTAATAACAAGGGCAGACCAAGCACATTTTCACTTTCACTATCTTTTTGTAGAAGATCTTAATTGGTTATTCGTGTCAGCATCCAAGGCAGGAAAGAAGGCTATTTAAATAAGCAATATTTACACAGAACACACCCAAATACTGTACAATATATAACATTTACAGAAGAGACTTGTTCAGAAGTTAATTGTAGCTGTAGTAACTCAGACAGACAGTGTTTTATGTCCTTCGCTATGCAGTGAATTATTCCAGGACACAACAGTATGCTTATCATCTGGGAGTATTGCAGCACACTCATATTGGAAAGCCAAAGCAGTATTTGAACCTGTATGCTACCAGCTGTCAACAGACAAACCTTCTCCAGCTGATACAATTAACCCTTTAATCAAGTGCATTGGGTAGGATGCATACAGAACCAGTGCATTGGGTAGGATGTACACAGAACCAGTGCATTGGGTAGGATGTACACAGAACCAGTGCATTGGGTAGGATGTACACGGAACCAGTGCATTGGGTAGGATGTACACAGAACCAGTGCATTGGGTAGAATGTGCACAGAACCAGTGCATTGGGTAGAATGTACACAGAACCAGTGCATTGGGTAGGATGTACACGGAACCAGTGCATTGGGTAGGATGTACACAGAACCAGTGCATTGGGTAGGATGTACACGGAACCAGTGCATTGGGTAGGATGTACACGGAACCAGTGCATTGGGTAGGATGTACATGGAACCAGTGCATTGGGTAGGATGTACACAGAACCAGTGCATTGGGTAGGATGTGCACAGAACCAGTGCATTGGGTAGAATGTACACAGAACCAGTGCATTGGGTAGGATGTACACAGAACCAGTGCATTGGGTAGGATGTGCACAGAACCAGTGCATTGGGTAGAATGTACACAGAACCAGTGCATTGGGTAGGATGTACACAGAACCAGTGCATTGGGCAGGATGTACACAGAACCAGTGCATTGGGTAGGATGTACACAGAACCAGTGCATTGGGTAGGATGTACACAGAACCAGTGCATTGGGTAGGATGTACACAGAACCAGTGCATTGGGCAGGATGTACACAGAACCAGTGCATTGGGTAGAATGTACACAGAACCAGTGCATTGGGTAGGATGTATACGGATCCAGTGCATTGGGTAGGATGTATACGGATCCAGTGCATTGCAGTGCTATGCATTTAACATGCTGATGCTTTATGAGTAAGGGCCACACTACTGTATGTAAAGAATATAAAAACAAAGGAGTCAATCAGGCCTTTTTTAGGCCAAGGCTGGCTTAAAAAATGAAATCTCTGGGAAACTGTGAGGTAATTGACAGCTGACGATATGCGACAGATAATATCCATAGACAAGCATCAAATGATTATTCTTTATAGTTTTCTAGAAATTACATTTTACCAGCCTTCTTGACCAGGCCGCTCTGACCGAATTGACATTCTTCCTGTTCTAAAGTCTTTACCTTCAGCTGGTGGCTCACACCTGATTGAAGCCAGTCCTTTCTTAAGTTTCTTAAGCCATCTGTGTGGAGGAAAAGGACCAAGATCATTTTAATCAAAAAAATCCTTTCAATGAAAAGGTGTCCTACATATAAATTGACACTCGCTTCATGTTTTGAATATCGTATTCCTTCGAATTTAAGATGACCTCAAATTTAAGACACAGCCCAAATTTCCCACCCTCAATTTGAGAAAAAAAATAAAACATCAAATAAATCTACATTTACAAAGATACAACCTCAGTTATGCATATGGAGGCAGTTTGCGGCCGTCTGTTATCACACAGAGCATTACAGTTACGCGCTGTTTCTCATTTCCAGTCGTGATTACTCACACCTGTTTTTCTCTCAATTTGTAAATTGTGGTATTCCTTGACATGTCTAAAAATACGGGGGCCTGATCAGCATTTCCGATCTGTCCAAGCTGGTCCTGTTTGTTAGAAATGCTGAAATTGTAAAAGCTTCTCTTTTGAATTCCTCAGGAAGCTAATGACGCTTCTTTGAAAATGGCTGCCTGTATGTCATGGATGATTAGAGATTGGGCAGGAACATCTTTGCTTGTTTTTTCTCAGCAGTCAGTCACGTTGCTGTTTGTGTAGTCGGGTTGTCAGGTCTTTGTTTGTTTTTTCTCTGCAGTCAGTCACGTTGCTGTTTGTGTAGTCGGGTTGTCATGTCTTTGTTTTTTCTCAGCAGTCAGTCACGTTGCTGTTTGTGTACTCGGGTTGTCAGGTCTTTGTTTGTTTTTTCTCAGCAGTCAGTCACGTTGCTGTTTGTGTAGTCGGGTTGTCATGTCTTTGTTTTTTCTCAGCAGTCAGTCACGTTGCTGTTTGTGTACTCGGGTTGTCATGTCTTTGTTTGTTTTTTCTCAGCAGTCAGTCACGTTGCTGTTTGTGTAGTCGGGTTGTCATGTCTTTGTTTTTTCTCAGCAGTCAGTCACGTTGCTGTTTGTGTAGTCGGGTTGTCATGTCTTTGTTTTTTCTCAGCAGTCAGTCACGGTGCTGTTTGTGTACTCGGGTTGTCATGTCTTTGTTTTTTCTCAGCAGTCAGTCACGTTGTTGTTTGTGTAGTCGGGTTGTCATGTCTTTGTTTTTTCTCAGCAGTCAGCCACGTTGCTGTTTGTGTAGTCGGGTTGTCATGTCTTTGTTTGTTTTTTCTTGTCAGTCAGTCACGTTGCTGTTTGTGTAGTTGGGTTGTCATGTCTTTGTTTGTTTTTTCTCAGCAGTCAGTCACGTTGCTGTTTGTGTAGTCGGGTTGTCATGTCTTTGTTTGTTTTTTCTTGTCAGTCAGTCACGTTGCTGTTTGTGTAGTCGGGTTGTCATGTCTTTGTTTGTTTTTTCTTGTCAGTCAGTCACGTTGCTGTTTGTGTAGTCGGGTTGTCATGTCTTTGTTTTTTCTCGGCAGTCAGTCACGTTGCTGTTTGTGTAGTCGGGTTGTCATGTCTTTGTTTTTTCTCAGCAGTCAGTCACGTTGCTGTTTGTGTAGTCGGGTTGTCATGTCTGTTATTTTCTCAGCAGTCAGTCACGTTGCTGTTTGTGTAGTCGGGTTGTCATGTCTTTGTTATTTTCTCAGCAGTCAGTCACGTTGCTGTTTGTGTAGTCGGGTTGTCATGTCTTTGTTTTTTCTCAGCAGTCAGTCACGTTGCTGTTTGTGTAGTCGGGTTGTCATGTCTTTGTTTTTTCTCAGCAGTCAGTCACGTTGCTGTTTGTGTAGTCGGGTTGTCATGTCTTTGTTTGTTTTTTCTCAGCAGTCAGTCACGGTGCTGTTTGTGTAGTCGGGTTGTCATGTCTTTGTTTTTTCTCAGCAGTCAGTCACGTTGCTGTTTGTGTAGTCGGGTTGTCATGTCTTTGTTTTTTCTCGGCAGTCAGTCACGTTGCTGTTTGTGTAGTCGGGTTGTCATGTCTTTGTTTTTTCTCAGCAGTCAGTCACGTTGCTGTTTGTGTAGTCAGGTTGTCACGTCTTTTGTTGCAGATTTTAATATACGCATCACTATACTCAAATTTAAGCGCAGGCCATTTTTGAGAAGAAAAAAAATGGTTGAAAAAGTGTGTCTTAAATTCGAAGGAATAGGGTACATATAGTACTGTAGTGTTATAGTTTATCTGTGTTTGTAACAATTTGTATGTGCTTTTCCATATAATAGAATAGTATTTTCCAGAAGTATGCCGTTTGAGAGCAAAACAAAACATGCAGTTAAAGCAGCAGAGCTTTCTGAGACCAGGCTGGATGTCTGTTACTTACTTGTTCATTTCTTCAGGAGACTCAGCTGCAAAATAGAATGTCCTGATCTGAGGGTGTCTGGCCTTTATCGCACTAAACAACAAATATATATATATAGATATACATACATTAATAAAACAAACAGTTGAGAGAGGACTGTTTCAATGACATGCAAACAAAGAAACAAATCCATCTAAAATTAGGAATACAAGTCCTCAAATGGTATTGCTTTTATACTGCTGTTTCCATGCAGGAAAGAGCAATTGTGATTGTCCCCTGTAGTTCCTTATAATGTTAAAGGTATTTCATTCCTCTCTGAAAATGTGCCTTTGTACTTTCATTTTTTATTTTTGGAATTTGTCATTAATATGTTGTAGTAATATAGAGAAATGGTCTTAGAGTAACTTTCTATGTTTGTAATGATTTGTGTGTGTAGGAATGAACAGTAATAGATTTTTCATGATTACAGTTGGACAGCAATGAATAAGCTGAGGGGACACAGAGCCACTTTGTGGCTTGTAACTTGGTTTCAGGAGACGAGGTTCCAGGCCCCTGCACGGCACACCAGGGGAGACTTGGGGTTTGATACAGCAAAGCTGCCTCAGACTAGGTCTACCGGAGCAACTCAAAGGTAATTTTAAAACGTAAAAGTGCTTTACTAGTGTTGTAGTGTTAACAGTTTAAATGGATTTTCACCAAAGATAGATAGATAAATAAATAAATAAATAAATAAATAAATAAATAAATAGTGAAAATTGCACTTTGGTGTGAAGACCAAACCTAAATCAAACAATTGAGCTCTTTTCAGAAGAAACAAGGTATCCGATGTCCTTTAACTGATCTTGTACTTTAATGACCTTCTCATACTTTACTGGTGGAAATGAAGATGCTATAATAATGTAACCATCCAGCATTACAATTACAAATGTATGTTATGTATTTGATAGGGACATGCCTTGAGTGAATTACTTTTAAATGAAAGTCTGGTTTTTCTGTTTAAAAAAACAAAACCAGGAACTGACACGGCAATGTGTTTGTTCAGCGGTTTGTTACCCTGGCATTTCCTGTTACAAAAGGACCAGCGAATTTGTATAAAGCTTCTCACACAGTTCCAAGCACAGCACACGGACGTTGTCAGTTTGCTCTGAATCTCTGTGTCAACACATGATATGTATAATATCTGGCCTGTTTTAAAAGCTGTAACTCAGGTACTAAATAATACATCCCGAGTACAATTGGTCTCCAAAATGCAGTGCAATCCTGATGCCAGATCATTTTACAATTCTATATGAAGCAATTGTAGTATTTTAGCCTGCCTCTGGAGACCTGAGTGCTACAACTCATATTCAAGGTAAATTACTTAACACAATCCTGGCTGACTCAGTATCTTCCACAACACTAAACCAAAGAACTAAATTGAAGAATTTCAATAGAGAGCTGGATTTCTTGAACCCCATTTGATTTCAGCAATGAAGTCATTCCCATCCCACAATGGAGCAGCTCTATTGATGCTCAGTTCTGGTGTTTAGTCCAGTCCACTCGGAAACTGGATCACAGGTAACATTTCAGGGGAACTTTTTCAGAGTGAGATTATTCTACAGATACCTATTCTGATTCTGCCAAGCAGATTCGTTGGAATTCAGTGATCAGTGTTGTAGGCAGTACACTAGCTAGCTGGGCCTCCTCTTTCAGCTCCATGTAGAGCAGCTGGTATATGCTGGGTATTGGAGTCTACACAAGTCAGTCTGCTGAGGCAACAGGGTCCCTTCATTGTCCATAGCTTGTTTTAAACCTCAGCTTTTCTCTTCAGGTTTTCTTTAACCTGTTTTGTAATAAACTGCATTAAAAGGCATTAGTCAAAACATTGTGGGACAGATTTACATAGCTTTAGTAGGAGTGCCCAGTGGTGTGGTGCTCTGTTATTTATCACATCCAGTGTC
Source organism: Acipenser ruthenus (assembly GCF_902713425.1). NCBI lineage: Eukaryota > Metazoa > Chordata > Actinopteri > Acipenseriformes > Acipenseridae > Acipenser > Acipenser ruthenus. The sequence goes on from NC_081193.1 coordinate 1,258,460, forward strand.
ATACCCATTGATAGCAGACTGCTAGCACAAACCTTCCCATAATGCCCCACAAACAAGCTTCCATCCTGTCCTTGAAGGAGAACTCGCTAAGCTGAGATAATCACTCGCTCTTCACTATTCATGTGACCCTTGACCTCTCAGTAAAGACATCCATTACCTGTTACAGGTCAGCTGCTATCACCAGAGCTTATTCCTCTAAGGACCGCATAACAAGATAAGGAAGAGCTTTCCTATGACAACGCAAACCTTGAAGACCCTGGGGCGAAAGTTTGGGCTCTCGCTATGACAAGATGAAGAGGACGTGGCCAAAAAACGTGTATACAGCTATAGCCAAAAATTTTGCATCACCCTGTAGAATGAACTAATTTTGCTTCATGAAGTCGAATGAAACCTGCTGAATAATGTTACTTTAACATATTGAATTACACATCGCTTTGTAGTTTTCCATATACTTAATGAAGAAATTGACAAATCTGACATTTAGAAATCTAACATGAAATACTGTACTACTATTATGGCTTCCAGTTGACTTTTGTGATGCCATTTTGTAGTTTCTTTGATTACATGAGGTTAAATAAAAGTTATACATTATGTTCATATATATACTGTATATATTTTTAATGATGTCTCAATCCTAAATATTAGGTGATGCAAAACTTTTGGCCATAGCCACAGTATAACAAAAAACAATTCTTACTGCTTTTTTCTGCATTCTGTTGCCTGATCCACAGTAAAATCAGTCAAGTTTATGAACCCTTCTGCTTTCTCTGCCTGTAATAAAAATATACAGATTTTTACAAACATTCACTTAGACAGCATTTACCTTACTGAAGAATGAGCATGTGTGGCTACAAGACTAAAGTGCACTTTGCAATGATGTGTGAACTGCATAGTGAAGAAGCACCTGCTTTATTAATAGTCTGTGAGTAATGTGAGAGTAAATAGAACCCAAGAAGGGCTTTCATGAAAGCAACGACAATTATACAAAAAAACGGACTACTTCTTAACAGGAAACATAATGTCAAGCAATAGCAAAATAAGCTAATGAGCTGACAGCAACAATGCACTTTGCACTGTTCATATCTTTATCAAAAGGTCTGCAAAACCATTTAATAGAAATGTGCATAATAATGAACGTTTAGTTACTGTTTCACATCACAGTGTTTGCTTTCTCGATGCTAAGATTATACATTTGTAGATTCAAATAATTAGACAGGGGAGTTTCCATTATTTCCTACATTGTTGCCTGCTATGGTTATAGATTTAGATGTTCCATCGAATGTGTGATGCATCCATCAGAGCTGTATATATTGTCAGGAAAGAATAACATAAGCAATACAGTTACCAAACCATACATAACCAACTAGCACATTGTATTAGGAGGCTGTGTGGTCCAGTGGTTAAAGAAACAGGCTTGTAACCAGGAGGAAATCCCACCTCAGCCACTGACTCTGCAGCTGATGCATAGTTCACACACCCTAGTCTCTGTAAATCGCCTTGGATAAAGGCGTCTGCTAAATAAATAAATAATAATAAAATAATAATATTTGATATTTTTAAGTTGTTTCTTTAATTATTTAAAAAACAAATTAAAAGGAACACCCTGTTACTAAAGTTGTGACGCTAACAACCCAAGGAATAAACACCATGTTCTTTTAAAGAAACAAACCCGTAGTTCTTAAATAAAATCGCTGCAGGAAGAAGGTAGGTGGAATATGCTGAGTTCTGCTGCGTATGGAGAACGTCACAATGACATGTTTATTACCAGTCTGTGTGGCAATGCGCCCCGCCCCTGTGTGCATTTGTGTGTTATGAAACACAGACCCGTTTATATCCCGTGTACCAATCTATACACCAACATTAACACACGCACCATACAACACATAACACACAAATGCACACAGGGGCGGGGCGCATTGCCACAGTCTGTTAGCTAGTTTTAACAGCACCAGATCCTATTCACATACATTAAGACAAAATGTAAAAACCCTGTCTGTTTTTAATCAGCACTTTACTCACCGTGTGGCTGCTGTACCAGTACAGAGAGGTTCTCTTTAGCACAAACCAGTACTTTTTCCATTTGATTCCTATGAAGCCCTTGGTTTCTCTCTTCCTATAGAGCCACCCCTGGCAGTCCACTTGTCCCAGTTCCTTACACGATATCCTCCGCCTGCTCATTGTTACACCATCCCCTGCAGCCACACAAGCACAACAATCAACATACAGTGGATACAACAGAGTCAGAAACCTACCACTGTGCAAACGTTTAACACACAACTGTACTTTCTTCACAGGCACAGCACTGAGAGGAAGAACAATCACGTACATGGCAGACGTAGTAAAACAAAAGGGGATATATGAGGAACAATAATAATAACAACATATGCTAGGGAAGAGGACCAGGGTAGGGCTTGCCTAATTTGTATTCTAAGAACAAGCTCTTATCATAAAAAGAAACAAATTGTTAGGAAAAATGGTTTCTTTTTTTTTTAGGTAAAAACTAATTTGCACACACAGTTTTCCTATGTCTGACCCATTCCATACTATCAAATGAACATAGGCTTGTTTGTATTCTTAACTGTTATTTATGGTGCAGTGCTTGCCTCTCAGTAAAGGCAGATCAGCCTGTTTGAGGCAGCGGGGTGATGCACTTGTACAGTATTGCAGGGAACATTTTAACAAATGCTTCTTCTAATATCCAAGCAGATTTACATTGACACCATGCTGTCCTCTCACGAGAGATCTGCACGGGTTCACTATGAATGGTAAACTGTAACAAGCCCTTGGCCCCACACAACGACCCACACAGAAACATTTCTAATGAGCAAAATCCTTACAAACTCACCCTGGTGTTCCAGATGACTTCAGAACACAAGTACAGTCATGCATTGCAACTCAGACCTGCATTCTATTTAAGCTGTTCACAGTTCAACCCTAAAACCTCATACCAAACAACGGCTTCAAACGGCGTCTCCTTGAGCACGTTGAAAGCGTGCTCACTGTATCTTACCTCGACTTCTCTTCTTCGACTTGTTACGCAAGGAGACCTGCGAGAAAGAGAAGACGCAGGCTGTGGGATGACGGATGGATGATGTGCAGCCAGGAAAACCCTGACATCAGAGCTCACAGCCAATCCAGGCACACTGTAGCAGCAAGCTCGTGCACACAGCCTGTTATAGTTAGATCTGTTGTCAGCCACTGACACACACAACTGATTTGGGGGTTTTACTGGAACATCCTGTTTCACACCACAGTTTGTAACTTCAAAACAGAGCTCTGCAGTTTTAAATAAAATGCCTGTTTTAAAGGAGACATTGCAGATTGAATGTTTTAAATAAACAAGCCACACTCATTTCCAGCTAATTATGATTTGCTGGCTTGACGTCTGCTGACCCTGCATAGACCAGCTACAGCATTCTAAGAACACTGCAGAACTGTGACGTTAAGGATGATAAGATAAAGAACATCACATCTACTCACAGGGTCGTAGGAATCAGCTGCCATCGTGGGCACCAGAGAGGGGAAAAGCAGACTGAAAGAAACAACAATGCTTTAAAATGAAAAACGATACCTGATTATTATTATTATTATTATGATGATGATGATGATGATGATGAAACCACTATCCTTCTATATTTCTTTTTTATCTGCTTTGAAGACTTGGTTCATTGGCTGGTCCTGTTAAACATGAAGCCAACTGTGGCCAGCTTTGTGGAAGGAAGTGATGTCACAGACAAGCAAATGTTTTCATTTGGAAACGGACACACCAAGATATCTTTAGTTTCACTTCTAACATTGCAGGGTGAAGTCTTGGAGTGTGTAACCAACAAGGTTTTGAACAAAAAACACGTCTCTTTCCTGTAGACTGCTTAGTTCTAAAATAAAATAAATACTTTGTTTAACACAACAGAAAGTTAATCTTTTGTGTAGGGATAGACGGATACACAGATTGCACCATTTGTTTTTAAACCAAATCTGGAAATTAAACAGCAAGAACATTTTTGAAGGATTGGTTACTATACCATTCATATTCAAATCAAGTATTAAGTAAAGACCTTACTATTATTATTATTATTATTATTATTATTATTATTATTATTATTATTATTATTATTATTAAGTAGATGCTTTTATCCAAAGTGACTTACAGAGACTAGGGGGTGAACTGTGCATCATCAACAACTGCTGCTGCAGAGTCACTTACAAGAGGACCTCGGGTTAACATCTTATCCGAAGGACGGAGCACAAGGTCACACACAGCGAGTCAGTGGCTGAGCCAGGTTGAACTTCCTGGTAACAAGCCCCTTTCTCTAACCACTGGACCTCCGAGCCTCGATACTGTGGGGGGTTCATATGAAGAACTGGAAGTGGAGACCACAATTAAGCTCAACCCTAAACCACACTATTTCCATGAAGATTTTTTTTGTGTCTTTATGTTAAACTTGCCACCATCAAGGCAAGTGTCTCACACGGATCTTCTGCTCAATCACACAAACCTACAGGACAGCTGGACCCCCCAAGAGTGCGTCTGCTATGTCACGCTCTCTGGAGATAACTATACTGAACTACTTGTCATAATTGGACATAATCCTTTTTCAACTGCGCTTCATGGTTTTTGCTTACCTTTATATGGTATTTCATGTCTGTCAATGGAAAAAATTACAACTAGCTCAGAAAGAATGCTAGATATGCGTAATAGCGCTTTGCATATCTGAGCTGAAGATGTCATACTGTATTGTGTAAAACCCTGCTCTTGGGTCAGAAGTTTAAATCAGCTCCCTTGAGTGTGTAACTGAAATTCTTTTCAAACAGAGGTAACTATTGCTGCTGACTGTGAGATCTTCAAAACTGCGATCAGACCCCTCAATAGGGTTCTAAGCAGATTGATATAAATCCCGGCCAGAGAAAGCAATGCTCCCAGGACTACAATTAGGTCATGCAGTCTTCTGGTACGTGAGCTTACATTTCTGCCTCTTGAAACAAAAGAAAGCAGTTTCTCTGGGGCAATAGAATCCTGCGGAAAAAGCGTAATAATCTGTTGTTATTTTTGCAACAGTTACTGATACAGCTTATCAAAAGGCAGTCTCCTGTAACACATCTTTACTCACATATAGCTAACATACCCTGGCTCCTAGCCCCACTATATCCTATTCGTTTTATATCCTGCATGATTTTAACACAAAAAAGTGATTATATCCCTAGGAGATTGCTTTAATGAGGATGGAATGAATGTGGACGGTATCATTTTACATCTGTTTGTCTTCTGAGTAACTCTACGCAATGGGCTTCTAACCATTTCACTTAGCTTGTCAAACACTTTCTAAGTTTTTACCAGTTATATAAAACAATCTCCACAATGCACAAACAGCATCCCCAAATCAGCCATTATGCTAGAATATTAATTCAAAAATCAAATTCACGCCTATGATTAATACGTTTTGTGACTAGTTTGAAGCTATTAATTGGTTTCAATATTAACTAAATGGAGTTATTAATCAAATTGATTAATCTTGTTACATAGTGTATTTATTAAAATGTTTGGCTATACTGTTACTTGATTGATTACTGTCTTGTCCACAAAGGGTTGCCAACTGTCCATTTTTTAAGCTTGCTGTCCGGTTTTGTAGTACACTGGATGCCGGACACACATTGCCTGTTAACACTCAGTGCTGAAAGGCCACCAGCGGCTCTGTGCCAGCGGTGCAGACTTGTGACAGACTGCTGTGCCTTTAATTATCAATTGCTGTTGCTAAAACAACAAAAGAGCTCGACAAACTGACGTCGCCACGATGAACATCACAATTTCAGCTTTTCATAGGTACGTAATTTAATATATGCTACCATTCAATTATTTTCAGCAACTCGCTGTAAAGCTAGATGTTGCTAACGTTAAACAGAGAAGGAGGCAGTGCCTGTGTTGTGCAGCAAGCCCGCTGGTTCTGTGATACTGCCAACTTTATGTTCTTTGGTTGTGTGATACTGTCACCTTTACGTTCTTTAAAAAAAAGAATAATAATCAAGGTCAGTTGCTAATACATATTTAATTAATAAAGATATATTTGAATAAAACATGCATCTCGTGGTATGACTGCATATCGCTGTCACATCAGAAAGGAAGCTGTGTTCAGTGAGGTAGCATGTTGTATGAATAGAACTAGTTACTACACAAAATTAAATATCAGTCACAATATTTAGATGCTTTGTGAAATTAATTTAGGTTGTGCTGCGTTTTTTCTTTTTTCCTTTTTTTTTTTGGGGGTGGGGGGTGGGGGTCTGTACCATGGCCCAGTAAATCCTAGCGCTAACACTGGCTGTGGCCTGACCCTTTAGCACTAATGTTATGGAAAAAATATATATTCAATTCAAAATGAATTGAACTATAAACCTGAAGGTGTAAGACATTTCATTTCCCATTTCACAGCCCTACCCTACAATGGAGGCTGTCACATTGGTCCTGGTTCCTGTTTTTATTTATTTAGTACATAAGAACTTAACAACATAAGAAATTTTACAAAAATGAGAGGAGGCCATTCAGCCCATCTTGCTCGTTTGGTTGTTAGTAGCTTATTGATCCCAGAATCTCATCAAGCAGTTTCTTGAAGGATCCCAGCATGTCAGCTTCAACAATATTACTAGGGAGTTGGTTCCAGACCCTCACAATTCTCTGTGTAAAAAAGTTCTGAATACCCCTTTATCTAATCTCCATTTGTGATCCCTGGTCCTTGTTTCTTTTTTCAGGTCAAAAAAGTCCCCTGGGTCGACATTGTCAATACCTTTCAGAATTTTGAATGTTTGAATCAGATCACCCCGTAGTCTTCTTTATTCAAGACTGAATAGATTCAATTCTTTTAGCCTGTCTGCATACGACATGCCTTTTAAACCCGGGATAATTCTGGTCGCTCTTCTTTGCACTCTTTCTAGAGCAGCAATATCCTTTTTGTAACAAGGTGACCAGAACTGAACACAATATTCTAGGTGAGGTCTTACTAATGCATTGTAAAGTTTTAACATTACTTCCCTTGATTTAAATTCAACACTTTTCACAATATATTCGAGCATCTTGTTGGCCTTTTTTTATAGCTTCCCCACATTGTCTAGATGAAGACATTTCCAAGTCAACATAAACTCCTAGGTCTTTTTCATAGATTCCTTCTTCAATTTCAGTATCTCCCATATGATATTTATAATGCACATTTTTATTGCCTGCATGCAATACTTTACACTTTTCTCTATTAAATGTCATTTGCCATGTGTCTGCCCAGTTCTGAATGCTGTCTAGATCATTTTGAAAGACCTTTGCTGCTGCAACAGTGTTTGCCACACCTCCTTTTTTTGTGTCGTCTTCAAATTTAACAAGTTTGCTTACTATACCAGAATCCAAATCATTAATGTAGATTAGAAATAGCTGATCCTTGTGGTACACCACTGGTTACCTGGCTCCATTTTGAGTTTTCTCCTCTAATCAGTACTTTCTGTTTCCTACATGTTAACCACTCTCTAATCCATGTGCATACATTTCCTTGAATCCCTACTGCGTTCAGTTTGAGAATTAATCTTTTATGCAGGACTTTGTCAAAAGCTTTCTGGAAATCTAAATAAACCATGTCATATGCTTTGCAATTATCCATTGTCAATGTTGCATCCTCAAAAAAATCAAGCAGGTTAGTCAGACACTATCTCCCTTTCCTATTATTATTATTATTTATTTCTTAGCAGACGCCCTTATCCAGGGCGACTTACAATTGTTACAAGATATCACATTATACATGATTTCACATTACATACAATTACCCATTTATACAGTTGGGTGTTTACTGGAGCAATCTAGGTAAAGTACCTTGCTCAAGGGTACAGCAGCAGTGTCCCCCACTGGGGATTGAACCCACAACCCTCCGGTCAAGAGTCCAGAGCCCTAACCACTACTCCACACTGCTGCCCTTCCCAAAATCATGCTGACTGTCTCCCAGGATACTGTTACCATATAGGTAATTTTCCATAAGTTTACATATAATAGAGCTCTCCACTCAAACACTGCAGCCTAGGTAACACAGCACATGTTGAGAGAAGTGAGAGTGAAGCAGCGTTAGACTCACCCAGGATATGCGTGTCTTGGGTTTTTAACCACCGCACACACAAAGATGACATTCAAATCCAAATCACAAAGTAATCAAGACCATTTCAGAAGCATGCTCTACAGTACAAAAAATCCACCAACCATCGTTGCAGATTAGTAAGAATCCCAGTGCAGCGTGTAACCTGTGTGCAGATGTCATCCTGTGCACAGAACATACTACACCCATGTCGAAAGTCAAAAACACAACTCTTTTTCATAGTAGTTCCTGAGTACAATCTTCATTTTTCAGGATTTGTAATCAGTTAAAAAGTTGTGTGCAGGGTTTGTCTTATTATAAGACATGTTTTACACACAGTTTGAGCAGCCAGATCCACTCAAGCTTCACTTTGCAGTCCTCTCACTCAGACTGCATGAGATCTGCAAGAGACTCCCCAATATGTGTAATATTCTTTGTGAGTTTATAAAGCATGGTTTACTGCATCTATTCAGCTTTGGTGACACAATCCTTTTACAGTGCATACATCTTTGTAATTCGTTCCTAACAAAATTAACTGAAAAAGAAAACAAATCCCCCCCCCGTCCGGGCTTGCACCACACCCACTTCTGTCCTTCACTAACTGGATGTGACCCTCTGCTCAAGTCAGTGCCCTCCCACACACACCCTCTCATTCACTGCATCGTCCCAGTCCCACCAGAATAAAAGAGGTAGATTACTGTACCCAACAGGCTTGATTTCTCTTCTGACCCTGCATCTTCCCAATCCCACCAGAATAAAAGAGGTAGATTACTGTACCCAATAGGCTTGATTTATCTTCCTGCCTGACCCCGTCAGGGCAACCCAGCCCAAAAGAACCTTTACGTCCTTCTTCAGTGTGCGAGTAAATGAGTCCCCTATGCTCCTTAATACTGTGCACTCCTTGCCATCTCCTAATAACATGACATAGCACTGTACATTCATCGCTATTGGATACAAACTCATTACGTTTAATCATGCTTTCACCAGCATATACCCACTTCCCTTATGCTTTAGTTTTAAGGAACTAAACAATGCTCCAGCAGCTCCTAATTATAAGAGATCAGAACTTCACATTTCACAAAACAGCAAAACAATAATCAAACCCAACAGCATAACAATGTCCCCTTCACATACCACAGAACCACAAGACACAACGCAGCCGCTGGAAATGGTTGAGATCACAAACCCAGTAATTTGCATAAGCAGCAACGCCACAGACTAATAACAGCATGTCAGATGTCACAGGAAATTGTTGCACAAATTAGTGATTGTTGCAGATTGGGCAAGCGGAAAGCAGCATCACAATGATGTGTTTTTTTTGGTTTTGTTTTTAGTGTTTTACACAGAAAATACACTCCCATTGAAAGTTAGTTTTGTGTTTATGACTGATTTTTTGTATATAAATAAAAACGGCAAACGCCACCTTAAACTGCAGCACTTCCCTGGTGTCAGTTTACCTTCCTGCTTCTGCCTGACGTCACCGCCCAGTCACCCTGTCACAGTTACATTTCTATTTCAGGGAACCAGAGTTATGATAATAACCTAACGTTCCCTTTCAAGAACGAAATATAACCATTACCGAATGGGTCAGTATACCGAAGCCATCGCAAGCACAAGATTGCTGCATGACCTGAATGCTACAAGGCTAAACCGAGGCTGTCTTGTGCGTTACCATTCAGTACCCCAGTAACAAGTAGCTAGGGTTAAAACATTGAGGGAGAAACTCACCTCTATGCCTGTGTTGTAAGGGCTGACTCGGAAGCAACCCTTAACACTAGTTCCAAAGCCAGGGTTCTGAGGATCCACGACAATCAGTCTGTAGAACCTAGTAAAGGTATGGGGAGTAGCCCACACTGCTGCATTGCAAATGTCCTTGTGACAGAAATATAATGAGTTCTGGTTGTAAATCTCCCTCTTGACCTGTGAGGGTACTAAGTAGCAAAAGGGAAAGGCTTTGGACAGGTTGGCCTGACAGTTCATTCCCTGGGTCGGGAAGTCAATCAGCCTCGAAAAAGACAAGACTTCAGTGCGGGAATGTATTGACCTGGAAGGTAAACGAGGTAGCAGCTGCAGGCAATAGAATCAGCTGCAATTGTTTACCAAGGGGTCATGCATAATCGCATAAAAGGGGCTGGAGAATTGTAAGTCTTTTCCTTCGTTTTTGGTTTTGAAGTAGACCCGGAAGGACCCGTGCACTGTGTATTACAAGTATCGTGAGTGTTTGTTTTGTTTGCCTTGTCTATAATTGTTACTTGTGTGTTTATAGACGGCTAACACGTTCTGGAGCTGTCGCTAAGCGCCAGCACTGAACCCGGAACAGCACTGCACTATTTGTCACTCTTTAAACTGTATCACCCACCACGAGCACCACAGCATGCACCCAGGACTGGTGACCGTGGTTGTGTATTGTGGGAGAGATACCATGTTTATTGTTTAGGGCTGCAATCCCTGTTACTGTTCTCTGTGTTTTACGCATTACTGTATATAACCAGAGTTTATTATTTGATCACAAGACCTGGATTATAACTAAAATAAAACATCTATTTTCCATACTGGATTACAAATCTCTGTCTGTTTATTCCTGCACTGCATCACCTCTGCACCTGTACATAATCAGCAACCACTTTGCCACAGTCCTTGACAGAGGCACCCTGGAATTAAACCCATGAAGTTGCAAGGCCCTGGAAGAATGGGCCGTGAGCTTTTCTGGAGGGGGCAAGTTAGCCAGCTCATAGGCAGTCCTGACTGTGTCTGCTATCCACTTGGACAGACGCTGCTTAGACAGGGCTTGACCACGGGACTTTGTCCCATAGCAGACAAATACTGTTCAGACTGCCTCCAACTTTTTTGTCAACATAATACGCTAGTTTCGCCCTCGGGGTAAAGTACAAGAAATCCACCAATCACCTCGGGGTGAAGCCTCCACTCTTAGCTGCTGGGGAAAAGGGGGTCTGCAACCCATTTCATCACCCCGGGCAAAACTGCTCGAAGTAAGAGGAGGTTTTCGTGCGCCAAAAGCAAAGCTTCTGAGCCATGCAATTGAGACGGGGCGACTGCAGGCCGCTCTGGTGGTTGCAGACAAGCGCATGTCTCACTTGAGCCTCCTGCAAAAAATCTTTGCAAGGCCAGGTAAACTGCCTGCAGCTCTAAAACACTGATGCGGAGAACCTTCCATGGGGGGTTCCAAACACCTTGCACGCCTCGGCCATTCCACACAGTGCCCCAGCCCAGTATGGATGTGTCTGTGGTTACGACCTCCCTTCTGGTGACACTGCCCAGTGCTATGCCTAGGCGTAGATGGGCCAGTTGTTTCCACCAAGAGAGTGCACTTAGACAGAGGTAGGACACCATCAACAAGCGGTCGTGGTTAAATGTGGGCTTGAAGACCCTGCGATTGAACCAGGCCCGCAGAGGGCGCATATGCAGGAGACCCAATGGACAAGACTGGGAAGCTGCTGCCATCAGAAAAAGAAGTTTCTAGAATGTCATTACCGTTGGTGCTCTGTTGAGCTGAAAGAGTTCTAAACAGACGGCCATTCTCTGCCGTCCGACAGTGGCCAGAGTCCGAGCACACTCCTAGATAGGATGCTGTCCTAGAAGATGTGAGCTGGCTCTTCACATGATTCACCGTAATGCCCAACCTTTGAAGGCGGCCAGTGACAAGTTCCGTGTGGGCCTCTGCCTGAGGTGGAGATTAGGCACAATAGCCAGTTATCCAGATAGTTGAGTACTCTGATTCCTTTGAGTCTCAATGGGGCCAAATAGCTTCTATGCACTTCGAGAAGGCACGTGGAGCAAGACAGTGAACTCGTATGTGGATCCCTGAAACCAGCGTCACCTCGTGAGACACTACAGCGAATTCTTGTATTCACGCCCCGAAGGGGAGGGGGGGCCTTGCTTGAATTGTAGTGTAGGTGCACTCAGAAACCGACTCCCATCTTCTTGTACACTTGCAATGTGCAAACCTGTTCATTATACTGCCTCTACCTTATTAAAAGGGGTTGAAAGCCTTCCCAAGCCTTCACAGTGATTCTTAAGATTAGCAGTAAATGTAACTAATGTTCACCCAGCTGGGCTCTGAGAACCAGCTTCCTCAAGAATGAAGCAGTCGGGCCATTCTCTAGACTACTCTCACACAGACTGCTGATGGGATCGGATTAGACAGAACTACATTGAGATATGGCATCCAACACTAGCACTCAAGCACTTGCTATAAACTGATCAAGTGGAACCATTTACAAATTACAGCCACTGTATTGATAAGCTGTTGCATCAAATACTCGAATACTCGCTAAAGTCTGTATTTTTTTTTTTTATATATATATATATATATATATATATATACTATATATATACTGTATATATATATATATATATATAAATTTGTCCCTGTTGAGAACCATGGCAAGTTCAAAAGAAAGCACTTGTCAAGTGACAAACACTTCTATTAGGCTCAAGATACCCAAAACAAACATTCAAAGATGGGTCCAAATACCCAGAATGAGCGTGGTTTGCTGGCAGCAGCATAAAACCACATCTGAGAACACCACATATTAATAACCTTCCAAACTCTCTTTCAATGCCATTGCAAATTCCACCATGAATTCATGAAAGTCTTTAGCAAGCTGATCCTCCTCATCAGGCATTTTAAATGTGGTTGTACAGTTTCGCAATAGTCACCTTTGGCCTCCCCTATACATCTCTCATATTAGATTGCTTGACTGCTCACTTTTTTTGCTAGAAATAGCTTTGCCAGAAGTTGCACTTAAAATATCCTCTAAACTTGCTGTAGGAATAGCTAATGAGCTTTTAGACCCAAGGCATGTGTCATGCGAGCCTGTTGCTACATTCAGATGTAGAATAGGAAGGGGGGTTGTGTGTGTATTGTGCAAAGAATTGGTAGAAGCATGTGTTGAAACCAGCTGAGCTGAACAGGAATCATATCTGTCAGCAGCTTTGTGATTTGGACAGACTAGGGATATTCATTCAGTTTGAGTTTTCAATGAGCACTTGCATGCCCTGAAGTATTAAACTAAAATACATTTCTATTTTCCTGATAATCAGTCCCAACAGACAGCCAGAATGAAAAGTACAGCGTGCAAGTATAACACATGGTATGCATTTATAACACATGGTATGCATTTATAACACATCGTATGCATGTATAACACATGGTATGCATTTATAACACATCGTATGCATTTATAACACATGGTATGCATGTATAACACAATGGTATGCATTCATAACACATCGTATGCATTTATAACACATCGTATGCATGTATAACACATGGTATGCATTTATAACACATCGTATGCATTTATAACACATCGTATGCATTTATAACACATCGTATGCATGTATAACACATGGTATGCATTTATAACACATCGTATGCATTTATAACACATCGTATGCATGTATAACACAATGGTATGCATTTATAACACATCGTATGCATTTATAACACATGGTAAACATGTATAACAAAGATAAAAATACTCACACAACTGCCTCTCTGTTTAGCTTTTATCATTATATTACTGAGACTTTATTGGCTTTGACTCGGTTGGTGAAGACCTTTTAACATACTTATGCATACTCTAGGTTTGCTGGGAGTACTTCCTGTCCTCTTCCCTTCCCATGCTGTGTTGCAGTTAGACCCCCTTGTGGAACCAGATGATGTCTTATCACCTGCAGCACAAGCTCTGAAGAGTGGATTGGCTTCACCAGAGTCAAAATAAAGTCTTCAAGAGAGTCAAACCCAAAATGATCAACACACCTTAAATGCCCATCAAAATGAGAGATTTAAGACCACCGAATCTTTGGAGGAAAACGCATGTTTTCTAAGCATTTTTACCTGTGTTTTCGATGCATTTGCAAATTCAGACTGAAGTCATTTGTTAAATGGATACCCATTACATCCATACAGTGAAAGGCTGTTGCAGTATGTTGCACTACTAAACCACAAACTGAGCACATGTTCTCTTTGGAACCACACCTCTGTTGATTTCATACTCAAGTTACTGATTTCCATCTAATAATTACTGAAGTCAGTCAGAAGGAGCAGGGTTTCAGTTATCACATGCTGCAGAAGAGGGAGCCGTTAACACAAACAGACACTTATAGAAATATTAACGACAAGGTAACTTGTGCTTATTAAATAAACCACATTCTGAAGCTGTCATTTATTGAACGCGTGTCCTTTATGGAAGCTGAACTGTCCAGAGTGTGTACTTACTGACTTGATCATTAGAGAACAAATTAACTGAACATGAAAATAAAAAAAAACACAAAACAGTGAAGCTCCAGTCACATTCCATAAAGCTGATAAACCAATCTCATTCTTGAGCGTTGGTGTGCTGGGAAACTGAATTAAATCTTAAAGTGTGAGTGTGACACAATTCTACGAGAGAGGAGCAGCAGCAACAAGCTCTGGGAAGCAACAGCCAAGGCACTCACCTGCTCTAAATAAGAAGAAGAGGGTCTGAGTCTCATTGGGTAGCTGCATCTGTGCAGAGAAAGAGAAGACATGGTCACTGGAATTGTGCTACAGATTTTTTTGTCAGGTCAACCTACGTAGTAACACTACTCAAATAAGATGTGAATTTCAGTAAATTACTGTAAATGTTTTATTTTATTAAATATATAATTAAATGATGCGTTGGCTTACAAAAAGGTTAGATATAAGGTTAGCATCTTGTTATGTTCCACAATGGACCCCAAGCCTATTGGGGTCAACACCTAACATAAAAAAACAAAACAAATGATGCTTTATTTTGTGTATATAAGTTAAATTAAAAATAGTAGTTTAAAAACAATACGCAAGTAGATTTACTTGCTATCCAAATATAAAAAAATTGTATTTAAAAACAATACCCGAGTAGATTTACTTGCTATCCAAATATTCCTTGGACCTGTTTCTGCATCACAGTAGATTACGGTGAGAATCTTTCATGCATATTTGAAATGACCAACACCTACAATTTGCCACTGTGAATTGACCAAAACAATACAGACTCTGTTTACAGATACAGACTGTGTTTACAGATACAGACTCTGTTTACAGATACAGACTGTGTTTACAGATGCAGACTGTGTTTACAGATGCAGACTGTGTTTACAGATGCAGACTGTGTTTACAATTAGACTGTGTTTACAGATACAGACTCTGTTTACAGATATTATTATTATTTATTTCTTAGCAGACGCCCTTGTCCAGGGCGATTTACAGTAGTAAACAAATACATTTCAAGAATCACAGTACAAGTAATAATACAATTAAGAGCAAGATAAATACAATGACTTTGGTTCTAGCATGACAAGTATGACAAAATATGATTCAATAATGGAGCAGATAACAGTGTCAGTGATAGTTGCATCAGGATATATTTAAATACAAAATACTACAGATTAAATAACACTTGACAGATTACAGTAATCTAAAGTACAGGATTAAATGCAGTAAAATAGGGGGCCAGATAAGAGCAAGTAAAGCGCATTAAGGAAGAGTGATAAGTGTCCAGGGGGAAAAACAGAGGAGTTCTACAGGTGCTGTCTGAAGAGGTGAGTCTTGAGGAGGTGCCGGAAGGTGGTCAGGTACTGGGCAGTCCTGACATCTGTAGGAAGGTCATTCCACCACTGTGGGGCGAGGGTGGAGAAGGAGCGGGCTCTGGAGGCAGGGGAGCATAGAGGAGGTAGAGCCAGTCTTCTAGTGCAGGAGGAGCGGAGAAGTTGAGTGGGGGTGTAGGGAGAGATGAGGGTCTGGATGTAGCTGGGTGCAGTCTGGTCAAGGCATCTGTAGGCTAGTACAAGAGTCTTGAACTGGATGCGAGCGGTGATCGGGAGCCAGTGGAGTGAGCGGAGCAGTGGAGTTGCGTGGGAGAAGCAAGGCAGAGAGAACACGAGGCGAGCAGCGGAGTTCTGGATGAGCTGGAGCGGACGGGTGGCGGACACAGGGAGGCCAGCCAGGAGGGAGTTGCAGTAGTCAGGAGGGAGTTGCAGTAGATACAGACTGTGTTTACAGATACAGACTGTGTATATAGATAGACTGTGTTTACAGATACAGACTCTGTTTACAGATAGACTGTGTTTACAGATACAGACTGTGTTTACAGATACAGACTCTGTTTACAGATAGACTGTGTTTACAGATACAGACTGTGTTTACAGATACAGACTGTGTTTACAGATACAGACTCTGTTTACAGATACAGACTCTGTTTACAGATAGACTGTGTTTACAGATACAGACTGTGTTTACAGATACAGACTCTGTTTACAGATACAGACTCTGTTTACATATATAGACTCTGTTTACAGATACAGACTGTGTTTACTGGGACATCTAGTCTGCTGCACCTCATTTTCAGGATTTTCCCACACACTGGAGGAAACATGGGCATCAACAACTGTCTCAGAATTGTGATGCTTTTGTAATAATGATGATGTAGAATACACAATGCAGTGGGACATTATAAAGACTGCAGTTCAGCTACACAATAAGGATGTGCAGAGTGGTGTGTTCATTACTGAAGCTTTACAATGCTGCACACCCTGCAGTTTCAATGCTGGTTTAATTAGCTTGTCTTGTTTTGCTGCACCTCATTTCCTCAGATTCCTTGCCAGCAGAATCAGACATGGTGCTGCCTCCCGGGATCCTTGTCTAGGCACTTAAAGAACATAAACATCTACAGATTTAGTGTTATGATTATAATTAATATTGCTCAAAGTAATATCCATAGTGTTTTTTTTAATCTTGAAGGCTTAGCTCACTTAAGATGCTTGGCTTAAAAGTGAACAGTTTTCTGTGCAAAACTTTTTTTTTTGTGACGATGGCAAAAAGCCATGTAAGCATTTTGTATGCCAATTACAACCAGCTAAACTTAATCCAGCTTTCTCTGAAATAGTGTCCTGTTTTACTGGTGTTTAAAAGATTTATACAGGGAAAAATCCATAACAACAATACAAATATAACTATTCTGTAACATCTAGTACAGAGCTCATCTTTCGCAGCCATGTGGCTTTTAAATGCAGACCTTAAACAAAGTCTAGCGGACACTGCTTTTAAAAAAAGAAGAAAAGAAAATCTTCAAATTTGTTCCTAAATTTCAAATCTGAAGTACAATTCTATAAAAAAGTGCTGTAGACTAGATTTTTTCCCCCACACAGTATTGTCAACTATCAAAAAAATATTCAGAATTTTCCATTAATGTCATCTTTAAAAAGAAGTATTTTGTGCCACTCACCGTTTGCAAGAACAAGCAGTACACAGGAGCCAGTGATGTAGCAAGAATGATTGGGTGTGCACCAATGCTGTGAACTTCACCTACTCCTTTAAAACCTAGATTTGTCTGGGCATCTCATCTCCAGTATTACTGTTCCATCTCCACTAACAGGGATGCTTTAAATGGCTTGACTCTTACATGAATTAGCCTCTCCTGTTGCTCAGTGTGCATTCCGTGCAGGATCAGCTGAGCTAAATGTTCACTGCATGGATCAATTGTATATAAAATACTCAGTTTAGTTTTAAAAACCACTAATATATTTGAGTCTTTATTTAGCATCAAAAATCTCAATTGAAACAAGCCTGCCACAGTGCCCGAGACAATGGCAAAAAAGCATTTTGTGTGGTGGAAATAGTCTTACTGGAAATAGCTATCATTTAAAACTCAAAATGTAGAGGGCTTCAAATGATTTTCCTTTTAAAAGTATGAGCTTTCACATTTAAGAAATGGTCATACATTTATATACTAACAATATTATATATATTGTGAGGGAAACAGGCGATCCTTTAAGGAATGGCGGCCGCAACAAAAAACTACACGGCCTAGACTGCCTAGCGCCAGGGGCGGTGTTAGGCAGTATGAAAGAGAGCATAGCAGAGCAATCGGGGTGTTGTCTGGGGAAGCACTGCCCGATTGCTTTGCTGCATACCGGAGTTTGCTGGAGTTCCTGCTGTTACTTTTGTCTTGTAAGTACTGCTGACACACCATAGTTAGTTTTGAAAAGTATAGTTTAGTTCGAAGAACTGTTTTGTGCATTCGCTTTTGTTTATTTATTAGTTTTCTGTAACAATACAGTCCGGTTCAAACGTTGTGTGTTTACTTTGTTTGCCTGCGTTATTTACCGTGGCAAGGTGGAAAAGCCAAGGTCCGCTGGGCCGGAGCGAACCTGTGAAAACCTTTTGTTTGAGTTGTGTGAAGAACGGGAAAAGAAAACAAGGACACCACGACCGTAGAGGGGGACTGTGTATTGGTTCAGCACTTTGTGTATTGTTTGTACCACACTCATCACTCAGTGCCTCGCTGTTCCTGGAGGGGAAGCCATTTCCCCAACTTACCTGTACTTCACTGTTCCTGGAGGGGGAGCCATTTCCCCAACTTACCTGTGCTTCACTGTTCTGGGAAGGGGAGCCATTTCCCCAACGTGCCGGTGCTCTACTGTTCCTGGAGGGGGGAACCATTTCCCCAACTTACCTTCCCTTACATGTGTTCCTGGATACGTCATCCAGGGGAGCCTCCAACCTTCCCTTACCTGTGAGGCCGGAGTGTCCCACGAGGGGGAGCCAGTGTCTGGGACCAGCGTTACCGTCTCCTCTTCATCACCTACAGTTAGCTAGGGTCGAAGAAGTGAGCCAGTTAGTAGCCTGTACAGGGCGTGTCCTGACTATAAACGTGCTGTTTGTAAATATTTGTAAATAAAAAGCAACTTACCTGTGAACGCAGCGTGATCCATACCTGGGGAAAAAGCACGCCCTAGTGGCGAGTACGAGTAGCCTCTTTCACAATATATATATATTGTGAAAGAGGCTACTCGTTGCCTATATAGAAGTCAGCAAAGCAGAGGCCGTCTAGGCCGTGTAGTTATAAAATAGAAGTCTCCTCCAGTGAGAACCCATCGAAGGAGAAATTAAGACAGCAACTCCCATTTCAATTAAGTCCAAAGCCCCCAGGAATTCTCAATAAAAGCAATAGTGTTTATTTTAACATATTTAAAACCACAGTAAACATAATAATGGCTTGCGCATTTCGAGCCTTAGGTCTTCCTCCGAGCCACCTCCCTCTAAATAGCATGAGTAACTGTCATTATAAGTTTCAGGTGGTCATTCACTCACACATATTGCAAATCAGTACTAACATTTGTGGGGAAGAGAGATATATTCAAAGTGAGAATAATACTTTTTTTTTACCTTACATTCAGTTATGGCAACGTTACATTGATGACATATTATTAATTTGGTTGGGAACTAAAGTACAACTTGAGCAATTTGTCAATTATATCAACTCTGTGAACATCAACTTACAATTCACATGTGAATCAGATCTACAACAAATACACTTTCTAGACTTAGAAATGTATAAAGATGAAAACTAGCACACTACAAATTACTGTGTTTACAAAATTAACTGACCGTAACTCTTTATTACTTGCTGAAAGTCAATACCCACGGCGCCTGATTAAAAACATACCAACGGGACAGTTCCCATTCAATTCGAAGATGACCGCCAAAACAATACTTTTGGGATATGCCTGCTTGTCAGGTATTTGCTGAGCATTTTATATCAAAGCTGCCGATAGGCCCCTCCGGGGAGTGACGTCCTCGGTCCCGCCTCCCGAGGTAATCACCTCAGTCTCTTTTGCCTTTCATGAACAGGTAAGTGGGGTGAGTATAACTAACCTCTTCCAGTTGTGTGAGTGACTCTTTAAGAGCTTTCTCTCGAGTTGTAGTTCCCTTGCAATTTTATTGCTGGAAGTAGGCTTGCCACTTCCCCGGAATCAGAAACTTGGATTCAAGTCCGGGCTTTGACTGGGCCACTCTAGAACATTCACTTTCTTGTTTTTAAGCCACTCCAGTGTCGCTTTGGCTGTGTGCTTGGGGTCATTGTCCTGCTGAAAGGTGAATCTCCGTCCCAGTCTTAGGTCTTTGGCAGACTGAAGCAGGTTTTCCTCAAGGATTTGCATGTATTTAGCTCCATCCATTTTGCCCTCTACCCTGACAAGCTTCCCAGTCCCTGCCGATGAAAAGCATCCCCATAGCATGATGCTGCCACCACCATGCTTCACAGTAGGGATGGTGTTACCTGGGTGATGTGCTGTGTTGGGTTTGCACCAGACATAATGCTTTGCATTTAGGCCAAATAGAATCTTTTGCCACATCTTTTCAGAGTCTCCTACATGCCCTTTTGCAAATTTCAAGCAGGATTTTACATGGGCTATTTTCAGAATTGGCTTCCTTCTTGCCACTCTTCCATACAGGTCAGATTTGTGGAGTACCTGAGCTATTGTTGACACATGGACAGTTTCTTCCATCTCAGCCATGGAACACTGTAGGTCTTTCAGAGTTGTCATTGGCCTCTTGGTGGCTTCTCTGACCAATGCCCTTCTTACCCAGCTGCTCAGTTTGGGAGGACGGCCTGCTCGAAGCAGATTCTGGGTGGTGCCATATACCTTCCACTTCTTAATGATCGACTTGACTGTGCTCCAAGGGATATTCAATGCCTTTGAAATCTTTCCACAACTTTATCCTAGAGTTGTTTTGAAAAGCTCCTTGGTCTTTATGGTAGTATCTTTGTTTTGAATGCACTACCCAACTTTGGGAAGAGTTCCTCTTCCCTGTTGGCTGCACCGGCCGTGTGCTGTATGCGGTCCAGACGCCATCTTTGGTGCTCCATTCCACTGCAAGCTCCTCGCTGTACTGGTTGTGTGACTGCACTGCAACTGTCTGTCAGCTACACTCCACACTGTTACAAGCTACGCGCGGTTGGCCGCCCCTAGCGGGATAGGCACTGGATTGGGTCCCTCCGCTGGCACTGGAATTACTGGCGCTGACGCTGGACCCTCCGGAACCACTGGCACTGCACCCTCCAGAACCACTGGCACTGGACCCTCCGGAACCACTGGCACTGGACCCTCCGGAAACACTGGCACTGGACCCTCCGGAAACACTGGCACTGGACCCTCCGGTGGAGCAGCAGACAGCACGGCAACCTCGGGCGTGGCCAACAGTGCAGGAACCTCCGGCCAGGGTGGCAGCGGCCAGAGTTCCTCTTCCCTGTTGGCAACAGGAGGTAGAGCCCGCGCCAGCTCCTCTGATGGCGGAAGTGGGAACAGCAGCTCATCTCCCTCTGGTGGCGGAGGCGGGAACAGCAGCTCGTCTCCCTCTGGTGGAGGAGGCGGGAACAGCAGCTCGTCTCTCTCTGGTGGAGGAGGCGGGAACAGCAGCTCGTCTCCCTCTGGTGGCGGAGGCGGGAACAGCAGCTTGTCTCCCTCTGGTGGCGGAGGCAGGAACAGCTCCTGCTGCTCTGTTCCTAGCGGTGGTGGAGACAGAGACAGCTCCTGCTGCTCTGCTCCTAGTGGTGGTAGAGACAGAGACAGCTCCTGCTGCTCTGCTCCTGGCGGTGGTGGAGACAGAGGCAGCTCCTGCTGCTCTGCTCCTGGCGGTGGTGGAGACAGAGGCAGCTCCTGCTGCTCTGCTCCTAGCGGTGGTGGAGACAGAGGCAGCTCCTGCTGCTCTGCTCCTAGCAGTGGTGGTGTCGGAGACAGAGGCAGCTCCTGCTGCTCTGCTCCTGGCAGTGGAGGTGGCGGAAAGGCTGCCGACTCCTTCGGCAGTGGTGATGGGGCTGATGCTGGCCACTCAGAGGGAGGCTGTGGTGGTGCTGGCTCCCTCTGTCGTGGCGGCTGGGCTGGTGTGCGCCGTGCTCCCTTCAGCAGCATAAATAGAGGCTGCTGGGGGACACCAGCATCCTGCCCTTCTCCCCCCCAGAAAAATTCAGGGGGTTGAGCCTGTAACCCCTCCCCTTCTGGCCCTGGAGACGGCAGTAATGGCTCCTCCCCTTCTGGCTCTTGGGACGGCAGCGATGGCTCCTCCCCCTCTAGCTCTCGGGACGGCAGCAGCAGGTGAATCAGCAGGCATGCTCCCTCTGCTGGTGGCGGCGATGGAGGAAGAGACAGCAGGTAATCTTCCCCTGCTGGTGGAGGTGGCACCGACTCCTCCCTCTCGGGCCGTGGACGCACCGACTCCTCCCTCTCGGGCCGTGGACGCACCGACTCCTCCCTCTCGGGCCGTGGACGCTCGGGCTCCTCCCACTCGGGCTGTGGACGTTCGGGCTCCTCCCACTCGGGCTGTGGACGTTCGGGCTCCTCCCACTCGGGCTGTGGACGTTCGGGCTCCTCCCACTCGGGCTGTGGACGTTTGGGCTCCTCCCACTCAGGCTGTGGACGTTCGGGCTCCTCATAGTACCGGAAGGGACAGGCAGCAAACTGATGTTGCTGGTTACAGAGGGGGCACAACAGTGGTGACCTACAGCTCCTCGGGTACCTGGCCCTGATGTACTCCTCCTCCTCCCTGTCCCTCGCTTCCTGGTCCTTCTTCCACCTCATCTTCTCTTCCTTTTTTCCTTTCCTTTTTTTTTTTTTTTTTTAACAAAAAAAAAAAAAATCCTGCACTCCTGCTCCAAGTCTCCAGAGGCGCTATCCCACTCTGACACCAAATGTGACAGGCTGACCAGGGTAAGGAGACTCAGAGTCAGGATGTGCAGGGAAAAGCGCTACGGCACGTATTTATTAAATAAAACAAACAAAATAAACAGTTTAAACAAAAACAGATCTCGCACACACAGGATCAGAGATCTACCCTCTCCAGAATCCTAACACCAACTAAACCTGTGCTCTCAGTGCTCCCTTATATACACACACCTGTGCAGCAATTTACACCCACTTAATCAATTAAACCCTCCACCACATTCTCACATGTTTTTAAAGTGCTGGTGAATTAACCCTTTAATTACCCACCACCACTACAAAACACACATATACACAGGCCAGTACCCTCATTCTGCCACACTCCTCTAATCAGTACTTTCTGTTTTCTACATGTTAACCACTCCCTAATCCATGTGCATGCATTTCCTGGAATCCCTACTGCGTTCAGTTTGAGAATTAATCTTTTATGCGGGACTTTGTCAAAAGCTTTCTGGAAATCTAAATAAACCATGCCGTATGCTTTGCAATTATCCATTGTCGATGTTGCATCCTCAAAAAAATCAAGCAGGATAGTTAGACATGATCTCCCTTTCCTAAAACCATGCTGACTGTCTCCCAGGATAGTGTTACCATATAGGTAATTTTCCATTTTGGATCTTATTATAGTTTCCATAAGTTTACATATAATAGAAGTCAGGCTTATTGGTCTGTAGTTACCTGGTTCGGTTTTGTCTCCCTTTTTGTGGATCAGTATTAAGTTTGCAATTTTCCAGTCTGTCGGTACAACCCCTGTGTCAAGAGACTGTTGCATGATCTTGATTAGCGGTTTGTAAATAACTTCTTTCATTTCTTTGAGTACTATTGGGAGGATCTCATCCGGCCCAGGGGATTTGTTTATTTTAAGAGCTCCTAGTCCCTTTAACACTTCTGCCTCTGTTATGCTAAAGTTATTTAAAACTGGATGGGAACAGGTCGACATGTGGGGCATGTTGTCCGTATCCTCGTTTGTAAAAATCATTTAATATATTTGCTATTTTTTTTTCTTCGTCTATGATTTTGCCATTTGTGTCTCTTAGACATTTAACCTCCTCTTTGAATGTTCTCTTGTTGTTATAATATTGGAAATTGAGACATATTGGACATTGGATACTTGCATTACAGAACCATTTGGACTTAATGGGGAGTTGAATCTGTGTCTCCTAATTTAAATCGCAATGACTACATTTTATGTTATGTGATATTTGATGGATCATACTAACTGAAAGACATCGGAAAGTAACAATTCTACTGTGTGTCATCTGGGTAATGTGCTGAATGATTGCGGTTCCTTATTAAGAAATGCGTACTAGGCGTTTGAACGAGAAATAGTAGAATTACTATGATTTAATGTGCAATTGACTTTTATATTTCTGAATTTGAATTGTAAAAAATGTATCTGAAGGTGTGACAATGCATAGATTCTAATAATTGTTGTACTTTTTTTAATGAATAACTTGATTGCAGTAATAGATTAATTGATTGCTTTCTTTTGAGAGGCACACTGGACAGCTATATTCCAAATGTTAGTCCAAAAGACTATGGCTTTTATTGAAGACATTATTATGGTTACCGTGGTTTTACATATGTTAAAATAAACACTATTGCTTTTATTGAGAATTCCTTGGGGCTTTGGACTTAATTGAAACGGGAGTTGCTGTCTAAATTCCTCCTTCGATGGGATTTCTCACTGGAAGAGACTTCTATTTATCTATATCCCAGGACAAGGCACCCCGGATTTTAAAAGCTGTTCCTGAACACTTTTGTAGCGCCGGCATCCGCATCTTCTACAGTATTTTTCTAAAGTTATTATATATATAATTTTATAATATTATATACACACACACACACACACACACCCACCTGCCGAGTTACAGAACAGGTAAGACAATATCCTAATATAGAATATGATGCACCAGTGCACAGGGAAATAGGGTATACGTTACAGATATGACCCATATGTTGGGTTTCAGTTGCCTCACATATGTTAAAAGACTGTGCCTTTAAATGGGGGAATTCTGGGTACAGGGAGGGAGGGGTGTCTGTGTTGTCAGGGAAGTGATCTGAGTTCTCTCTCTCTCTCTCCTGGCCATGCTGTGAGTAAGACACGTGTTGAGCTTGTATTCTCTGGTAATAAACCGCAGATATTTCGTTCTAATTACTACAGTGGTCATTGTTTGTTGTTATAAGGTGCTTCGCTATTATCATTATGCAATCTGTTTAGGGGTTTACCCCAGAGCTATATATGTATATAAACTTGGAGTTTATTCTGCTCTGGCCCTTGGGGCTTGTTAGTTTTGCAGGTCCCTAAAGCTGATTATAAGAAGATAATCAGAAAGGCAACACATATGGATAAAACCCCTACACCACCATCTGCCATTCATTTCTCAGAGGTGTAGCACTTTGTCCATATATGGATCCACTGAAGCTCAACATATCGTGTCATTTGAGAGTTGCATGCATTCAGTTGCCTGTAATCAAATGATTCATGATGGTCTAGATCCAAGCCAAATATTTATTTAAATGTTGCGTCATTTAGGAAATCCATGTGGATGTTGAATTGACAGTTTGAGATTAGCCCCTCAAAAAAAAACAAGGTATTGTCTAGCCAAGAGTAGAAATGGATTAGGTTGTCTATACACTTCTGGAATAGATAGACAGACTTGAACATCACATGATGCATTGATGGTGACTTCAGAGGAGTTGGTGACCAACAGATACCACAATAGGATGTGTGAAATGCCTTTAGATTAGCACAGAGACACCCAGCAAGACCTTGGACTTGCTTCAGTTGCAGAATGTTGTGCGACTCTCAGATCTAATGATAAGGGAGCAGAGAGACAGTTTGGGGATTTCTGGACTGCTGATGAAACCCAGTACTGTACTGAAAATCAACAGGAATCTCTGAGGCAGCTCTGAGTACACAAGACTAGTGCAGAATGAATAACCATCTGGAAAGACAAGCTGGCAGCTTCAGAGCTGATAAGATCTAAACCAGGTAAGGCCAGTGACTGATCAGCCCACCACAGACACTGCAATGATATTCTGATCAATGGCATCAAAAGCTGCACAGATGTCTCGAAGAATAAGGCCACAGTTCAAATGCAAATCTTCTTTGAAGCAGTGCAAGATAACACACTTAGGACCCAGTCAATATTAGAGAACATCTGCATTGGGCTTTAATGATTTCCAGGGCAGGCTATAATATTTACAACACCACGTGTTCTTTCTCAAATACGTTATAAATCTGTTTTACTGTATGCTGGATCTGGAACCAATTTATTTCCTTTAAATGTTACCAAAGTACAACAAGCAAGCATGGATAACACCTACAAACCATAGAGTCTATATTTAGAGAATCATTTTTTATTTTATTTCAATTTACAGTAAATCGTAGAAATTTCAATATAATTACAAATGAAATCATGAAAAAAGTGAATGAAAGTTTACCCACCCGTTTCTGACTGTGACATTGGGGATTCTTCTAAACACCTGCAATGGACACAAAGGAGAATCTCAACACAACAGAGGCAAATAAATGGGAGGAGTGACACACAGTCACCATGTGTGTTTGTTTAATTTTTTGTAAAATACTTATCGTGAATTTCACTGCAAATTAGGAACAAAAGCAACAAATATGTAGAATAGTAGAAGAAAACCATCTCATGTAATGTATTTAACAATTCAAATCCGAAGCTGGGACACTGCCGCAGAAAAGTGAAAGACCACATTTCCTAACACAAACAGAACTGTAGTCAAACACTATGCGTCAATGATGTACATTACCCAGTGTCGTGTTATTTTCAGGCTCTCGCATGCCTAAACAACTTCCGTTAAGAAAGCAGTGACGCGCCCATTCAAATCTGGTACATTATGCTGTTTTTGGCCTTTTACATCTTTAATTGAATTTATCATATTTTCCAGTTTACATCGTTGTTAATGTAATTTGTCATATTTTTCCACCATTAACAAAATAGTATGTGAATATTTATCATATGCAATTCATTGGGTCTTGTACATTTTTTTTACTTGTGCAATTTTGCAGTGGACTTCTCATTTTGTCTTCTTTGTTGTGATTTGTTTTTCTTTTTAGAGAAATTGATTGTCTGTTTCCAGTTTAAGTTTGCAAAAAAAATATGTATAATTAAATGGTAAATGTACCTCTGTTTGACAATAGGAAAACACCCATCAGATCGCAATTGATTGCACCTGTACCAAAATCTGACAGCGTGCCACTTTCAATGTGACAACGTATCGCTTTCAATGTGACAGCGTACCACTTTCTGACATTTGTAAGGCAGCGGGTTGTGTGAGACAGCAGGGAGAGGGTTAAAGCCTCCCTGAAGAAAGAAATGCACCTTTTGTATTGTTTAATTGTTTTGCTTTTTCAGTTAATCAGTTTTGTTAATTGTTCTTTTGTTTAATTTAACTGTTTTATTATTCAATCATCCCCTGCACCTGGGCAGTAATTAAGAAGTGGGGCCAGGTGCAGGGTATTTAAGAGGAGCAGTCAGTCTGCTCAAGGCTGTTGAGTAGAAGGAAGCAGAAGAGAGGTGCTCTGCTTCCGAACAGTCCAGAACAAAAAAAAAAGAAGTGCTCTGTTAGTGTGTAATGCCAGGTAAACGGCTTAGCCGTCCTGCAAGTTAGTCAGGGAAATTACCTGTATAGTTAGCGCTCCAAATCGGAGTTAGGTGTTTGTTTTGTTTTGCTGTATTTTTGTGTAATTAAAAATAGTGCAACCGCGCTTTAAAACTCAATTTCTCTGTCCTGGGTCGTAATTTTAAAGGGACACGAACCCGTGAGAGGTGAAATCGTTTACACATTCCACAGGTCCTATTTGGATGATGTACCACTTTATAACGCTATACTTTTTCTTTTTATTTAGTAATCAGCAATTATTTTATTATTTTTCTCCCAATTTGGCATATCCAATTATTTTTAGCTCACCACTACCACCCCCGCGCTGACTTGGGAGCGGAGAAGACGAGCACACGCTGTCCTCCGAAGCGTGTGCAGTCAGCCAACCGTTTTTTTTCACACTGCAGACTCACCATGCAGCCGGTATACTTTTTAGACCAAAATACCGGCTTTTAAGGAAGATTGATGACTCATTTTTTATTTATTTACTTATTTATTTTTTTAAAACTGAGCCCTCAGGACATGTAAACTTCATGAAATCGAAGTTTATTGCTAAGATATAAGAAACTTGCAGAAAAACGTGGCTTTTGAGAGTATACAGTATACCCCCTGAAAAATCAAACCATTTAAAAATATCAGCAACCTTTCTTTCTTCCACAAAACCTTTCTCCAAGACTTTCTGTAGGACAGAACACACACCAATCTGTTACATAGGAGCCGTGGGCAGGAATCAAAGGGCTGTGTTTTGGCAGCAGTGTAGTAGTCATAGTCCATCCAAATCTGTACCTACACACCTGTCAATATGATTAAGATAACATGCATTTTCATGGAAAAACACACAGAACACACAAAAGAGCAGACAATACAGGAAGTCAGTTCAGGATAGAAAATAGACCAAAAAAAAAAAACCAGGTTAGCCAAGGTGGTGATCGCGGAGACTAGAAATTTAGAATCCCATTGATTTAAGTACAAAAGCATTGGATTAGAACTTCATTTCAGTAATATAGCTAGATCGACAGATAGATAGGAGAGACTGAGATTATACAGTGCCTTGCATAAGTATTCACCCCCCTTGGACTTTTCCACATTTTGTAGTGTTACAACCTGGAATTAAAATGGATTTAATTAGGATTTTTTGTCACTGATCTACACAAAATAGTCCATAATGTCGAAGCGGGGAAAAAAATCTACATATTTTTCAAAATTATTTACAAATAAAAAACTGAAAAGTCTTGATTGCATAAGTATTCACCCCCTTTGCTGTGACACCCCTAAATAAGCTCTGGTGCAACCAATTGCCTTCAGAAGTCACATAATTAGTTGAATGGAGTCCACCTCTGTGCAAGTGTCAAATGATCTCAGATTAAATACACCTGTTTCTGGAAGGCCCCAGAGTTTGTTAGAGAGCATATCTAAACAAACAGCATCATGAAGACCAAGGAGCTATCAAAACAAGTCCGGGATAAAGTTATAAAAAATATCCCAAACTTTGAACATCCCCCGGAGCACCGTTAAATCCATTATTAAAAAATGGAAAGAATATGGCACAACCGCGAATCTGCCTAGAGAAGGCCATCCACCAAAACTCAGTGACCAGGTAAGGAGGGCATTAGTCAGAGAAGCGACCAAGAGGCCAATGGTAACTCTGAAGGAGCTGGAGAGATCCACAGCTGAGATGGGAGAAACTGTCCATGGGACAACTATAACCCGGACGCTCCACAAAGCTGGGCTTTATTGAAGAGTGGCGAGAAGAAAGCCATTGCTGAAAAAAACCCATATCAAATCCCATTTGGATTTTGCCAAAAGGCATGTGGGAGACACAGCAAACATGTGGAAAAAGGTTCTCTGGTCTGATGAGACCAAAATTGAACTTTTTGGCCTTAGCGCAAAACGCTATGTGTGGCGCAAAGCCAACACTGCTCATCACCCTCAGAACACCATCCCCACGGTGAAGCATGGTGTTGGCAGCATCATGTTATGGGGATGCTTTTCATCGGCAGGGACTGGGAAACTGGTCAGGATTGAGGGCAAGATGGATGGAGCCAAATACAGGGAAATTCTAGAGGAAAACCTGTTTCAGTCTGCAAGAGACCTGGGACTGGGGCGGAGGTTCACCTTCCAGCAGGACAATGACCCTAAACACACAGCCAAAGCTACACTGGAGTGGTTTAAAAACAAGAACCTGAATGTCTTAGAATGGCCCAGTCAAAGCCCAGACCTCAATCTGATTGAGAATCTGTGGCAAGACTTGAAAATTGCTGTTCACCAGCGGTCCCCATCCAACTTGACAGAGCTTGAGCAATTTTACCAAGAAGAATGGGCAAAAATTGCAGGATCCAGATGTGCAAAGCTGTTAGAGAGACACCCAAAAAGACTCACAGCTGTAATTGCTGCCAAAGGTGCTTCTACCAAGTATTGACTCAGGGGGGTGAATACTTATGCAACCAACAAATGTCTTTTTTTTGTTTAATTAACTTTTGTGTCACAATAAAAAATATTTTGCACCTTCAAAGTGTTAAGTGTAAATCAAATGGTAAAAATCCCAATTAAATCCATTTTAATTCCAGGTTGTAACACTACAAAATGTGGAAAAGTCCAAGGAGGGTGAATACTTATGCAAGGCACTGTGTATATATATATATATATATATATATATATATATATATATATATATATATATATATATATATAAATCATTTATTTATCTGCAGCAATTTGAGTTCTTATACATGTAAGAGAAAGCAGCAGTTTGAGCTAATTCAGATCCCACCTGGAGCCCCAGATATAAAAAAAAGTGACATCTCATCCCTCATGGAGTACAAGGATAGTCAACTTGCCAAAGTTTTATTATTTACTTAAATTACATATTTTTATTACATTATATTGTCATACTTCTGAACTAGCAAGTTCGTTTCCTCGCTCAGGGTGTGAATGAGTCGCTGTTGGCTTTGTGCGGGTTTGGAACCCTGTCAGGTGATTAGTTCAACTAAGAACTGCATGTGAGAAACTGTACCCTTCTACCCAACCTGCAGTATAAAACATGAACTGAAGGGAAGTTGCTAGATGTTTTTAAGTAAATACATAATATTTCATACAGGCTCCTCTGAGTTGTTTTACACAAGTTAACGTTTAAAAAGTAGAAGAGAGGCTTTGTGTTTGCAGATATTCATTATGTGAATAATGGAAAAAAAGTGAAAGTCAGCATGTGAATGTAGCCACAGCACGGATATCCGATTTCACCATCTGGTGGAACACTTGGACCGGAATTCATTTCAGAAGGTCAAAGAAAATTCAGCTAATGTCAGGACTCTAGTTGCTTATTAGAGGAAAGCGCTAATAAAAATATTTCCTCGGCATGGCCTCTGAAGACGAAAAGGTATCAAATCTCCTTCTGTCTATTTAAATGAAGTTTACAAAATAGATATTCCCATTATTTTTTATTTCATTTCCATTTGGCTGCTGCTCGCTGGTGAGAGAGCCGTCTCGCTGCAGTTTCCATAACAGTGAATTATGCTTCCATTCATTTTTCTTGATCTCATTAACATGCATTTTGATTAACAAGTTCCCCTTACTTAGTCATTGAGACAGAAATTTAAGTAAAGCATTAACGGATTGATTTAATTAACACATTTACACTACAGTAACCCAAGCACAACCCCACTGCTCTTAAAACAGAAAGAACACGTGAAGCTGTATAGACAGTATACCATGGAATTTGAGAAAACATTTTTAAGATGAGCAATAAAAAAACTATAATAAAAAACAAGGAAACTTCATTGTAATCAAGTGGGCCTTTAATAAACACTATTTTCAGCTTTGTTACAAAAGGAGCTCAGGTACATCTCACGTATCAACAGAATACAGTTTCTAACAGCAAGATTGCAATACCATTTCAAATTTGAATATATCTTCGAAGACAATTATTTCTTTCCCTTGGTAATGTTGTGATGATGATCACCCGGAGGTTAACAAGGCACATAAATAAACGTCCAATCGAACAAACCCAACTGCGGCACCCCCAGTCTCTTTAGTGTGGTTAAGACCATTGGCAGTACACTTGCTCTGAACACTGTGCAGCGACAGGGGCTGTATTTATAGTGGAGGCAGTGCTTGTGGTCCAGAAGTCATCTCTCAAACAGTGTTTAGATGGAAACCCATATTATAAAAAGTGGTAATATCTGTAATCCCAAATTTAGTGGATCAAAGGTGAAAGACAGTTGCTAATGAAATGATTAATGTAACAGTAATGTTTTCCTTAATGCATAGTGCTAGAGGCAACAATTGGCTGTTTGAGCATTTAAAAAAAAACAAAAAAAAAACACAAAAAACCCACAAAAAAACCTCACACAAATACAGAACAAAAAACATAGAACTATATTTAAATATAGAAAAGTAGTTTGAAAACATTTTTTTTTTTAACATGTTAAATACAAAATTAGAACTGCTAAAGTGACATTTTACGGATAAAAAAAAAAATCTGTACTGCTATCCTATCAAACTACCGACTGAAATGTAACGAACCCTTTCAACACTTTGGCAAGTGAAAATCAACACAGCTGTACAATAAGGCTTCTGACAGTTTTTATTAGGTTAATAAGTATACACCAGAAAGCTAACTTCAGTAACCAAAACTGTTGAGTCCTGGATCAGAATTAGTTCACCTGTGAAAACATGTGCAATGCACTGGCAGCCAGTCAAAAGCAAGACACTTGTTGAAGCAACAACAGCCTTGCTGGGAAGACCACATCCCCCTCCCTCCCCCCCAGCAGCACAATAGCTTAATACTGAAGGTGCAGAAAGACAACTGGGACAGGAGAACAAAGGAGCTTGGAGACTGAAAGGGAGGTCCCACAAGCCACACAATCACTGCGTCAATAGCTTAAGCCTTGTGATCCAACTGACCAGTAGCGAGGGCTCTGCGGCCGTGGTTTTTGTGGGAGGGGTGACGGGAGTCTTTCGGGCTGTCTCTTCCTGGTAGGGGATGGTGGCGCTGCTGTGCAGGTCTGCATTCACAAAGTATCTGCTGCCTCTGATGTGATCCACGCCTCGCATGAAATTCCTTTCAGTCACAGATCTGTGGAGCTGCTGCATGGAGGGGCTTTCTTCAATAATCGTTGGGATCCGCTCGTTGCTCATGTTTCTGTACAAGACGTCCTCTCCTGAAATACAACCAATGGCTTGACTTCATCTTAAGGCAACGAACCACAGATTCCTAAAGAAGACAGGGGATTTCTGTTTGCCCTCCATTTCTTGCCCTGTCCATACTCAGAAACCAGCAAACACTGCTTGGTAAACCTGGTTAATAAACATTATATACCCAAGCAAAAAATCCAATGAGGGATTAAACAATGGCATGCCAATGAGTGCGTTCCTGTGAAATGACCTCACTTATGATCCAATGGTTTTCAATAGGGTTCTGTACCTCATTGGTTGTATACAAGTTTGTACCAAGTTTCAGGTTGTTTTGTGAACATTCCAATTGATTGTTGTTACTGATCTGACCCACTTATAAGCTTGAGATCCAACTAGATATGGTATAGCTATGGCCATAAAAATAAAACTAGACATGTATGCACGGCTAGTCCATCTTCTAAACGACTGCTGACAGAACTGGGAGGACATCAGTAAAGATGTTTTTAATTGACAGTAACCGAGTGAAACTCAGACTTTTACTGTTTTATAAGCCAGCCCTAGAAACCTCTCTCATGCTACTGGATCATTCCGATCAAACAGCTGTTTTCTTACTAGGAGCTACTTTGTGCTGCAATATCTAGAACAATAAGGTGTGTCCCATCCACACTCTGGAGCTATCAAGCTCTCAGCTGCTCTGCTTCCAACCTCCTTCCTCATGACACAGTCTCTAGGTCAACTCCAGGTCCATTACCGGGTAAATCACAGACATTTAGAAATACTAACCAAAACCTAATATTTAATGACAAAGTTTCGATCAGAAGCCTTTTTCTAGAAGACACTGACTTAGTCAAAGCTTTTGTCATTGAATTTAGGTTTCTTTCAGTATTTCTAAATGAAGCACTATTGCGTGTGTAATAGTTATGGATGGTACTTACAGGCATGACAGTACAAGTGCAGGTGCCCTGTAAGCTACATAGTTCCAGGACTGTTATCACAGACAGAGCCATTATCCCGCTGATGGACTGTTTAGACTTAAG
This sequence comes from Acipenser ruthenus, assembly GCF_902713425.1. NCBI lineage: Eukaryota > Metazoa > Chordata > Actinopteri > Acipenseriformes > Acipenseridae > Acipenser > Acipenser ruthenus. The sequence goes on from NC_081193.1 coordinate 1,291,881, forward strand.
TGCATAGCCACTGCCAATTCTAATAGCACAGCCTGAAGTCAGACATTTATATGTATCCACTAATAGCTGTTTAAAAGCCTTTTTAAATCTGTACCGATATATAATTGGAAAAAGCCCCATGCACGCTGCAGACTCACTACAGCTTGGAAAAGCCCCATGCACGCTGCAGACTCACTACAGCTTGGAAAAGCCCCATGCACGCTGCAGACTCACTACAGCTTGGAAAAGCCCCATGCATGCTGCAGACTCACTACAGCTTGGAAAAGCCCCATGCACACTGCAGATTCACTACAGCTTGGAAAAGCCCCATGCACGCTGCAGATTCACTACAGCTTGGAAAAGCCCCATGCACGCTGCAGACTCACTACAGCTTGGAAAAGCCCCATGCACGCTGCAGACTCACTACAGCTTGGAAAAGCCCCATGCACACTGCAGATTCACTACAGCTTGGAAAAGCCCCATGCATGCTGCAGACTCACTACAGCTTGGAAAAGCCCCATGCACGCTGCAGACTCACTACAGCTTGGAAAAGCCCCATGCACGCTGCAGACTCACTACAGCTTGGAAAAGCCCCATGCACACTGCAGATTCACTACAGCTTGGAAAAGCCCCATGCATGCTGCAGACTCACTACAGCTTGGAAAAGCCCCATGCACGCTGTTGACACCGTGTAACATACCTTTTCTTCGTTGTGTCCATGGCTTTGAACAAGAATCCACCGCCCCCAACCGGCTCCCATCAACAGGCATTGAGAGAGGACGAGGCTTTCCTACAGAAATAAAACTTTCCTCAGATATCAACATTACTTTAATATGTTAGGAAACACCTGGTCTTTCATTTCAACTGCCTTCTATTACATGGTTTCACATTTATTTTTGTTGCAATTACGTTTAAAAATAAATCTGCAACAATATGTTGTACCCAGGAGGCTGCAACAGTTAATAGCGACACAATTGTAAAGGTCAGGGGTGTTTGCCAGCCATTGAATGCTCTTTCCAGATTTATTGTGTTATGCATTAAAGCCAATTGAAAGTACTGATCTGTTTATGTACAGATTAGGAACCAATGGAGACCGCATTTGTGCCAGCCTCCTCTATGACTGCCCTCTCAAAGTACTGCAGTATATACAGGACTGTACTTTATACAGGACTAACCGTGGCACTGGCTTCTTCCCCTCATCTTTGTGGGCAGCAAGCTTGCTTCGATAGGGGAGACGCCCAGGTGGTCGTAATCAGCGATGGTGAACCGGCGTCTGCTTTCTTGATCCAGAAAGGAATTGGGAGACTCCAAGCCTTTTGGCTTTAAAGGACTCTTATACACTCCAGAGAAGTGAAGACTACCTTTCCCATCTCTTCAAAACAAACAAACACCTGATTACCACAGCATTTGAAAGCAAAAAATCCCTAATGCTTTTATAATACAGGTTCTGTTTCTATGGGGTTACCATTTCTCAGTGGGTTGTGGGTTGATGAATAGGATATATTATATATATATATATATATATATATATATATATATATATATATATATATATATACACACACACACAGTGCCTTGCAAAAGTATTCAGACCCCTGACCAATTCTCTCATATTACTGAATTACAAATGGTACATTGAAATTTCGTTCTGTTTGATTTTATTTTAAAACACTGAAACTCAAAATCAATTACTGTAAGGTGACATTGGTTTTATGTTGGGAAATATTTTTAAGAAAAATAAAAAACTGAAATATCTTGAAATATCTAAGTATTCAACCCCCACAAATTAATATTTGTTAGAGCCACCTTTCGCTGCAATAATAGCTTTAAGTCTTTTGGGATAAGTATGTACCAGCTTTGCACACAGTGTCGGAGTGATTTTGGCCCATTCTTCTTGGCAGATTTGCTCCAGGTTGTTCAGGTTGGTTGGACGACACTTGTGGACCGCAATTTTCAAATAGTGCCACAGATTCTCAATGGGATTGAGATCAGGACTTTGACTGGGCCACTGTAGGACATTCACCTTTTTGTTCTTGAGCCACTCCAATGTTGCTCTGGCCTTGTGCTTGGGATCATTGTCCTGCTGAAAGGTGAATTTCCTCCAAAGCTTCAGTTATTTAGCGGACTGGAGCAGGTTCTCTTGCAGTATTTCCCTGTATTTTGCTCCATCCATTCTTCCTTCAATTTTAACAAGATGCCCAGTCCCTGCTGATGAGAAGCATCCCCACAGCATGATGCTGCCACCACCATACTTCACTGTAGGGATGGTGTGTCTTGAGGCATGGGCAGTGTTAGGTTTGCGCCACACATAGTGCTTTGAGTTCTGGCCAAAAAGCTCTATCTTGGTCTCATCTGACCACAAAACCTTTTCCCACATCACAGCTGGGTCACTCTCATGCTTTCTGGCAAACTCCAGACGTGCTTTCAGATGGTACTTTTTGAGTAACGGCTTCTTTCTTGCCACCCTCCCATACAGGCCAGTGTTATGCAGAGCTCTTGATATGGTTGACTGGTGCACCATTACTCCACTCCCAGCCACTGAACTCTGTAGCTCCTTCAAAGTGATTGTTGGCCTCTCTGTGGCTTCTCTCACAAGTCTCCTTCTTGTTTGAGCGCTGAGTTTTGAGGGACGGCCTTTTCTTGGCAGTGCCTGGGTGGTGTGATGCAGCTTCCACTTCCTGATTATTGATCCAACTGTGCTCACTGAGATATCCAAACACTTGGATATTATTTTTTACCCTTTCCCTAATCTATGCATTTGTATTACTTTATCTCTAACTTCTGTAGAATGCTCTTTGGTCTTCATTTTCCTTCAGATTCACAGTCTGACCAATGATCCTTCAACAGTGGGGTTTTTATCCAGAAAATGTGACAGCAACTTTAATGGTTCACAGGTGGAGACCAATGGTAAGGTAATTGTGTCTTCGTTAGGGCAATTTCTTTCATCGGTGTAAACTGGGAGCTTCCACAGCACAGGGGTTGAATACTTATGCAAGCAAGATATTTCAGTTTTTTATTTTTCTTAAATATTTCCCAACATAAAGCCAATGTCACCTTACAATAATTGATTTCGAGTTTCAGTGTTTTAAAATAAAATATCAAACAGAACGAAATTTCAAAGTACCATTTGTAATTCAGTAATATGAGAGAATTGGTCAGGGGTCTGAATACTTTTGCAAGGCACTGTGTATATATATATATATATATATATATATATATATATATATATCAGTGCTTTGCAAAAGTATTCACCCCCCTTGGACTTTTCCACATTTTATTGTGTTACAACATGGAATCAAAATGGATTTAATTAGGTGTTTTTGCCACTGATCAACACAAAAAAAGTCCATAATGTCAAAGTGAAAAATAAAATCTACAAATTGTTCTAAATTAATTACAAATACAAATACAAATAATTGATTGCATAAGTATTCACCCCCTTTGCTATGACACACCTAAATAAGCTCTGGTGCAACCAATTGTCTTTAGAATATTTAGTTAGTCACATAATTAGTTGAATGGAGTCCACATGTGTGCAATTAAGGTGTTTTACATGATTTCAGGTTAAATACACCTGTCTCTGGGAGGTCCCACAGTTGGTTAGTACATTTCCTAACAAAAACTACATCATGAAGACAAAGGAACATTCAAAGCAAATCTGGAATAAGGTTCTTCAAAAGCACCAATCAGGGGTAGGATATAAGAACCTTTCCAAGGCATTGATTATCCCCCGGAGCACAGTAAAGTCCATTATTAAGAAATGGAGAGAATATGGCACAACTGTGAATCTGTCTAGAACAGGCCGTCCTCAAAAATTGAGTGCTCGGGTGAGAAGGGCACTAGTCAGGGAGGCCACAAAGAGGCCTATGGCAACTCTAAAGGAGTTACAGTCTTCCACGGTTGAGCTGTGAGACACTGTACATACGGCAACAATAGCCCTGGTGCTTCACAAAACTGGCCTTTATGGGAGAGTGGCAAAAAGAAAGTAATTGTTGAAAAAAACTCACATCAAATCTCGGCTAGAGTTTGCCAGAAGGCATGTGGGAGACTCTGAGACCAAGTGGAAGAAGATTCTATGGTCTGATGAGACCAAAATAGAGCTTTTTGGCCTCAACGCTAAGAGCTATGTTTGGAACAAGCCTAACACCGCACATCATCCTGAGAACACCATCCCTACCATGAAGCATGGTGGTGGCAGCATCATGCTATGGGGATGCTTCTCTGCGTCAGGGCCTGGAAAGCTCGTGAAGATAGAGGGCAAAATGGATGCAGCAAAGTACAGAGAAATCCTGAAGGAAAACCTGCTGAAGTCTGCAAGAGACCTGGGACTTGGGAGAAGATTCATCTTCCAGCAGGACAATGACCCCAAACATACAGCCAAAGCCACACTGGAGTGGCTTAAAAACAAAAAGGTCAATGTGCTGGAGTGGCCCAGTCAAAGCCCAGACCTCAATCCAATTGAGAATATGTGGAAAGAGTTGAAAAATGCTGTTAACCAAAGGTCCCCATCCCCTCCTACCCACAAAGCTGTCTGTCAACTGGACCTCACCTTCTCCAGGGCCTGCTGCCCCTCCACCCTCTCTGTCACCCCCCTGGACCTCTCTGATCACTATTTCATCTCTTTTTCTCTGTCTCTCCCCCCTCTCCCTGCTCCTCCTACCCCCACTATCACCTCTCGCCGTAACCTCCGCTCTCTCTCCCCCTCTGTCCTTGCCTCCACTGCTCTCTCTCACCTCCCTCCTATCGACTCCTTTTCACAACTCTCCGTAGACTCTGCTACCTCCACCCTCTTCTCCTCACTCACCTCCTCCCTCGACTCCCTCTGTCCCCTCACCTCCCGACCTGCTCGCCCCTCCCCTCCCCATCCCTGGCTCTCCTCTGCTCTCCGCTTGGCAAGAATCACACTGCGATCTGCTGAAAAGAAATGGAAGAGAACCAAACTCCCTGCTGCCCTAGACCTTTACCGCACTCTCCTCTCCTCCTTCTCCTCTACTCTCTCCTCAGCTAAATATGCTTATTTCCAATCTGTAATCCAAGCCTCCACTAACAACCCACGTAAACTATTCTCTACCTTCTCCTCCCTCCTAAACCCTCCCCCCCCTCCTCCCTCCTCTATCTCCCCTGATGACTTTGCCTCCTTCTTCTCTTCTAAAATCTCAGATATCCGCAAACTCTTTAACACCTCTCCCTCCCCCGCACCCCCTCCTGCTCCAACCCCTACATCCCCTACTAACTCGCCCTCCTTCTCCACCTTCTTGCCCCTCTCAGACTCTGACCTCTCCTCCCTGCTCCAGGGTCACAAACCCACCACGTGTGCCTTGGACCCCCTCCCCACTCACCTCTTTCAAGCTGCTGCTCCTGCTCTACTCCCCTTCATCTCCTCCCTCCTCAACACCTCTCTACTTTCTGGTATCTTTCCCTCTGCCTTCAAAAAAGCCTCTATCACTCCCCTCCTCAAAAAACCTACCCTCGACCCCACCTCCCTCCAGAGCTACCGTCCTGTCTCCCTCCTACCCTTCCTCTCCAAAACCCTCGAGCGGACTGTACACCGCCAGCTCTCTGCTTTCCTGTCCAACCACTCTCTGCTTGACCCTCTCCAATCTGGCTTCCGCTCTGCTCACTCTACTGAAACCGCCCTCCTGTCTGTCACCAACTCACTTAAGTGTGCCCGAGCTGCCTCTCTCTCCTCTGTCCTAATTCTCCTCGACCTCTCTGCTGCCTTTGACACTGTTGATCACTCTATTCTACTATCATCTCTTGCTGACCTGGGGATCTCTGGCACTGCTCTGGCCTGGTTCTCCTCCTACCTCTCCAACCGCACTTACCAGGTAACCTGGCGTGGAGCAACCTCCACACCTCACCCTCTCTTAACTGGAGTCCCCCAAGGGTCAGTCTTGGGTCCTCTCCTGTTCTCTCTCTACACCCACTCCCTGGGCCCACTCATCGCATCCTATGGTTTCTCATACCATTTCTATGCTGATGATGCTCAGATTTTCCTCTCCTTCCCCACCTCTGACTCCACCATCTCCTCCCGTATCTCTACCTGTCTGTCTGCTATTTCCTCCTGGATGCACTCGCATCACCTCAAACTCAACCTCTCTAAATCTGACCTCCTTTTCTTTCCCTCCTCCTCCCCCTCCTCTGATCTCTCTATCTCTGTTCCTCTGGAATCTACCACACTCTCTCCCTCTTCCTCAGCTAAGAACCTTGGAGTCACCCTGGACCCCTGCCTCTCTTATTCCCAGCACATCTCCACTCTGGCACGCACTTGCCGATTCTTCCTGAGCAACATCCGAAGAATCCGACCCTTCCTCACCAACTATGCTACCCAGCTCCTGGTCCAGGCCCTGGTACTCTCCCGCCTAGACTACTGCAACTCCCTCCTGGCTGGCCTCCCTGCGTCCGCCACCCGTCCGCTCCAGCTCATCCAGAACTCTGCTGCCCGCCTGGTGTTCTCTCTGCCTCGCTTCGCCCACGCTACTCCACTACTCCGCTCGCTCCACTGGCTCCCGATCACCGCTCGCATCCAGTTCAAGACTCTTGTACTAGCCTACAGATGCCTTGACCAGACTGCACCCAGCTACCTCCAGACCCTCATCTCTCCCTACACCCCCACTCGACCTCTCCGCTCCGCCTGCACTAGAAGACTGGCTCTACCTCCGCTACGCTCCCCTGCCTCCAGAGCCCGCTCCTTCTCCACCCTTGCTCCGCAGTGGTGGAATGACCTTCCTACAGATGTCAGGACTGCCCAGTCCCTGACCACATTCCGGCGCCTCCTTAAGACTCACCTCTTCAAACAGCACCTGTAGAACTCCTCTGTTTGTATCCTGGGACACTATCACCCTTCATGTAAATGTGCTTTATTTTGCTCTTATCTGCCCCCTATTTTACTGCATTTAATCCTGTACTTCAGAATACTGTAATCTGCCAAGTGTTTAACCTGTAGTACTTTGTATTTAATCATATCCTGATGTAACTATCACTATTATCTGCTGTATTATTGAATTGTGGTTTGTCACACTTGTACTTTGCTTGAACAAAAGTTATTGTATTTCTTGCTCTTATTGTATTACTTGTATTGTAACACTTGAAATGTATTTGCTTACAATTGTAAGTCGCCCTGGATAAGGGCGTCTGCTAAGAAATAAATAATAAGAAGAAGAAGAAGAATGGGCAAAAATTGCAGTGTCCAGATGTGCAAAGCTGGTAGAGACTTATCCAAATAGACTCATGGCTGTAATTGCTGCCAAAGATGCCTTTACCAAATATTGACTCAAGGGGGTGAATACTTATGCAATCAATTATTTTCTGTTTTGTATTTGTAATTAATTTAGAACAATTTGTAGATTTTATTTTTCACTTTGACATGGACTTTTTTGTGTTGATCAGTGGCAAAAACTCCTAATTAAATCCATTTTGATTCCATGTTGTAACACAATAAAATGTGGAAAAGTTCAAGGGAGGTGAATACTTTTGCGAGCCACTGTGTGTGTGTATATATATATATATATATATATATATATATATATATATATATATATATATATATATACACACACACATACACTTGACTTTGGTTTCTTCTAGGTTTTGATATACATTTTATTGTCACTCAATGAGAATGAACAATGTATCATTCTTCTTTCGGGTACTGTAGCTGGAGAAGTTTACAGCTAAAGTTTGTTTGGCCAGTTTGCTCCATATAAACACAGTACCATCGATAGTTTATGCATCCCCATGACTAATTCAAAACTCACCCACCCACATTGTCCCACTGTTCATTTCACTAGGTCTTACATTGTGTGCCGACTGCAGCTAAGTGTGATATAAATGAGCCTTTGTGAGCTGCTCTGTGGGAATCTGCATACCGTGGGGTGTATGGAACAGCAGGCGGTGGAGGGATGTAGAGATCCAGAATAGCTGGCTTCTCTTTCTTCATGGAGGTGTCCATTGTGCTGCTCGGGGACTGAGCTGAGCTTTGAGAAGGACTGGTCTGAAACAAAGAAAAGGCAGTTTAGAAAATCTTAACATCAGTGCCAAAGACCTCAATATCTTTCAAGAGGGCTATTGTAATGTTACAGGCAAAGGGTCAATAGCTGGAAAAACGGCCTGTAATCGACTGCTTTTCACTAATAAGATAGACTTTACATTAAAGTTTAATTTAAAAGCACATTGAATGTATTGTCTTCTGGTCAGGATTCATTCTGGTTTAAAAGCCTTTTTATTTCCACATTGTCGATGCTCAATTTCAATGCAAAAAGAAAGAACAGCAGCAGCAGATTTTTTTATAATAATAATAATGGGGTGATTAAGTTATTTTTATGAGACTTCAATGAAAGTTTAGTTTCAACATCTAATATTGGTACAAACATGACAGTGTAGAGTTAGGAGACCACAAGGATATGCTATGTACTAGCAATGCTGTTTAAATAAACATATACAACATAACTAACAGTAGCTTTGTAAGTCATGTCTCAAGAAAAGCTCAAATCTTTTCAATCATTATTGAATATAATATTTAAAACATTGTCAGCTATGAACCCTTCTAGAGCTGCAAACCCCAAATTAACAAACTGGCTAGCAGACTGCTGGGTAATCAGCTGTCTGTACTGGTCTGGCTAATGCCAAACTGGCTAGCAGACTGCTGGGTGATCAACTCTCTGTACTGTACTTTTCAAAGAAGGTACGAAAATAATACAGGCAGAAAGAAAAAGTACAGTACAAATTATAACTATAGCTTTAAGGCAATACAAAAAAAAAAGCTGTAAATGAGTATCTAAAATTACAACTCATGTGAAAAGATTACTTGTTATTGTACACATTTCCCTCCCAGCAGTATCGGCGTGGTTTTTAAACATGCCCCAGCTGGCAAGTCACTATCCCTAATCCAGTCCTTGTGTAAATGCAATTGGTCCCCAGTCATAAACAGCAGTTACCTGTGCGAGAGGAGGCTTCCAGCGCATGTTTTTCAGCGGCGCAGGGGTAAAGTTGGAGCTGCCCGTGGGTCTTTTCTTCAGGAGAAGCACAACACCAGAAGGATCTTCACGGAGCTTGCCAACGAGGTTCTTTAACTGCCAGCCAACCTGTTTCAATAGCAGGAAGATCCAAGAGTTAAACACAGAGAGCCCTGAAAGCATTGCATGATGGTATAGAAATCACTCAGAGGAAGCCGCAGCTTTTCACTGCTGTGCCTGACAAGCCAAAGGGCTTTTCCGCCCCCTTCATGTTATAGTATTGCCTTCAACAGGGGTCATTTGTAAACAAAAAGGTACGGGATATTAGAACTAAGGAAGAGGGATAGCATTTTTGTTTTTAGACCTAATGTACTGACCTTGAATTGCAGCAGCTCCCACATATGCTTCAAGTTCTTATCTGCTTGTGGATCAGGGTTCTGTGCTTTATTGCTGGTGTGGGTAGTTGCATGCACACCTTTGTGGATCAGGGTTCTGTGCTTTATTGCTGGTGTGGGTAGTTGCATGCACACCTTTGTGGATCAGGGTTCTGTGCTTTATTGCTGGTGTGGGTAGTTGCATGCAAACCTTTGTGGATCAGGGTTCTGTGCTTTATTGCTGGTGTGGGTAGTTGCATGCACACCTTTGTGGACCAGGGTTCTGTGCTTTATTGTTGGTGTGGGTAGCTGCATGCCCACCTTTGCCCAGCCCTGTTTTAATAATCTTAATAAGATTTTTTTTCATATCATTTGAAAACCTGCTGATTAACATGCTAAAGGGTTTATGCACACCCTTTTAGCTTGCAAGACTGTCTGAAATACAGCATACACATTTGCATTGCTCATATTTCAGTAGGGTTACTATAGTGTACTATTAGTACCATTAATTGCAGTTTGCAAAGCCAGTTATTGGGGAAAAAACAACAGATTATGCCTCTTATGTCCTAAACCTAACATCTAGGTTTAGGACATAACTTGTGATAGCAATCAGCCTAATCTTGTAAAGCAGCACCTTTGTCAATGCAACTTCAAGTTTTTTGGTTGACTGAAGTCTGCATTATCAAACTTTACAGAGGTTTCTCAGTTATTCTTTCAAGAGCACCTTGGCATGGGTATGACATGCCACTTATATTAACTAATGTATTCTTAGTGTTTAGATTCACATTGTATTTCTTCTTCTGTTTCAACAGAAGTCTCAAACATGCTTAATCTCCAAGGACAGCTGGTACACCAGAGTGTAACCCTGTCACCCTGCAACACTGTCTCCGGTGGATGTAAGTAATACCACAGCCAATAAATGTGGCTAGTATTGCAGGGGGACAGGCTAGTATTGCAGGGGGACAGGCTAGTATTGCAGGGGGACAGGCTAGTATTGCAGAGGGATAGGTTAGTATTGCAGGGGGACAGGCTAGTATTGCAGGGGGACAGGCTAGTATTGCAGAGGGATAGGTTAGTATTGCAGGGGGACAGGCTAGTATTGCAGGGGGACAGGCTAGTATTGCAAGGGGCAGACTAATGGTTACACTCTGGTGTACCAGCTGCACAAAGAGCTCTATTAAAGCCAGAGGGGTCCGTCTGAGTTCTAAGAAGTCATGAGGATGAGATGCAGATCACCATTATATTTAATCCCTGTACTAAGTTGCTCTAAGTTATGAAGGGACAGCGCAGGTGCAGTGCTTACCACAGTCTGGTGATTGACTTGTATCACCTCATCCCCAGCATGGATCTTGTGTGTTCTGTCAGCAGGAGACTGAAAACAAACAGGAAGAATGAACAACTCTGGAACTCCCTCTGACACCATCTTACCAGGCGCTTTAATTGTGGCTCGCTGGTACACAGACTATTGCAACATTCACTGGAAGTACTGCTGTATATTGCTGGTAGTGACAACAAGCACATCATTGCAGACTCATGTATGATATAAGGGGTGGAGGGGAGGCTGCACTCATGTATGATGTAAGGGGTGGAGGGGAGGCTGCACTCATGTATGATGTAAGGGGTGGAGGGGAGGCTGCACTCATGTATGATGGAAGGGGTGGAGGGGAGGCTGCACTCATGTATGATGTAAGGGGTGGAGGGGAGGCTGCACTCATGTATGATGGAAGGGGTGGAGGGGAGGCTGCACTCATGTATGATGTAAGGGGTGGAGGGGAGGCTGCACTCATGTATGATGTAAGGGGTGGAGGGGAGGCTGCACTCATGTATGATGTAAGGGGTGGAGGGGAGGCTGCACTCATGTATGATGTAAGGGGTGGAGGGGAGGCTGCACTCATGTATGATGTAAGGGGTGGAGGGGAGGCTGCACTCATGTATGATATAAGGGGTGGAGGGGAGGCTGCAGACTCATTTAGGAGGACTCCTTGGTTAACATGCAAGCTCTCACCCCTGTCTCTTTCTTGGTGCTTTGCCTGGCCTAAATTTTTGGTAAGTAGTGTTTAATAGAGAGCCATTGTTGCAAAAACAGGGACACACAAACCTTATCTACAGCGTGACCATGCCTAAAAGACAAATGCATGCTTCTATGTAAATCACACATAGGAATGTAAAAGACAAATGCATGCTTCTATGTAAATCACACAGGAACGTAAAAGACGAATGCATGCTTCTATGTAAATCACACAGGAATGTAAAAGACGAATGCATGCTTCGATGTAAATCACACAGGAATGTAAGAGAGGAATGCATGCTTCGATGTAAATCACACAGGAATGTAAGAGAGGAATGCATGCTTCGATGTAAATCACACAGGAATGTAAAAGACGAATGCATGCTTCTATGTAAATCACACAAGAATGTAAGAGACGAATGCATGCTTCTATGTAAATCACACAGGAATGTAAGAGACGAATGCATGCTTCTATGTAAATCACACAGGAATGTAAAAGACGAATGCATGCTTCTATGTAAATCACACAGGAATGTAAAAGACGAATGCATGCTTCTATGTAAATCACACAGGAATGTAAGAGACGAATGCATGCTTCTATGTAAATCACACAGGAATGTAAGAGACAAATGCATGCTTCGATGTAAATCACGTCATTAAACTAGTTGTGCGTATATTAAAACAGAAGAAAGACTAGGAGTGGTGCAGTCAACATCAACCTTTGAAAATCAACTAGGGAACTTTAACACATTTAACACAAAAGATCAAAGTCTTCAATGCAACTACCAGCTCAGAACAGATCTTCAGCCATTTGCCATTGAACTCCGTATACTCTGTTTAAGAGACCACATAACCACTTAGATTGGTTTACTTAAGCAGTCTCAGGCACAGTGCGGCACATTAATAACCCCTGCTTTTTAAATGACCAGCGGAGATTAAACACTACTTACAGCACTTTCATTCATCTTCTGCCTTTAGTGCCAAGCACAGACCATTGAAATATTTGCTCATAACATTATTGTTACCATGGCAACATACTGGCCATGGAAAGTGTCTGGCACAAAGCAAAGAGCAGACTGGTTTCTGACAAAACCTTTGTCTATCTTCTTTTAATAACTGATTCAATTTTTATTAAAACGAATGTTTAAAAACTAGTTGAATAGCATTTTTTGTGAACATACAGTGCCTTGCAAAAGTATTCAGACCCCTGACCAATTCTCTCCTATTACTGAATTACAAATGGTACATTGAAATTTCGTTGTGTTTGATATTTTATTTTAAAACACTGAAACTCAAAATCAATTATTGTAAGGTGACATTGGTTTTATGTTGGGAAATATTTTTAAGAAAAATAAAAAACTGAAATATCTTGCTTGCATAAGTATTCAACCCCTGTGCTGTGGAAGCTCCCAGTTTACACCGATGAAAGAAATTGCCCTACCGAGGACACAATTACCTTAACATTGGCCTCCACCTGTGAACCATTAAAGTTGCTGTCACATTTTCTGGATAAAAACCCCACTGTTGAAGGATCATTGGTCAGGCTGTGAATCTGAAGGAAAATGAAGACCAAAGAGCATTCTACAGAAGTTAGAGATAAAGTAATACAAATGCATAGATTAGGGAAAGGGTACAAAATAATATCCAAGTGTTTGGATATCCCAGTGAGCACAGTTGGATCAATAATCAGGAAGTGGAAGCTGCATCACACCACCCAGGCACTGCCAAGAAAAGGCCGTCCCTCAAAACTCAGTGGTCAAACAAGAAGGAGACTTGTGAGAGAAGCCACAGAGAGGCCAACAATCACTTTCAAGGAGCTACAGAGTTAAGTGGCTGGGAGTGGAGTAATGGTGCACCAGTCAACCATATCAAGAGCTTTGCATAACACTGGCCTGTATGGGAGGGTGGCAAGAAAGAAGCTGTTACTCAAAAAGTACCATCTGAAAACACTTCTGGAGTTTGCCAGAAAGCATGAGAGTGACCCAGCTGCGATGTGGGAAAAGGTTTTGTGGTCAGATGAGACCAAGATAGAGCTTTTTGGCCAAAACTCAAAGCGCTATGTGTGGCGCAAACCTAACACTCCCCATGCCTCAAGACACACCATCCCTACAGTGAAGTATGGTGGTGGCAGCATCATGCTGTGGGGATGCTTCTCATCAGCAGGGACTGGGCATCTTGTTAAAATTGAAGGAAGAATGGATGGAGCAAAATACAGGGAAATACTGCAAGAGAACCTGCTTCAGTCCGCTAAAAAACTGAAGCTTGGGAGGAAATTCACCTTTCAGCAGGACAATGATCCCAAGCACAAGGCCAAAGGAACATTGGAGTGGCTCAAGAACAAAAAGGTGAATGTCCTACGGTGGCCCAGTCAAAGTCCTGATCTCAATCCCATTGAGAATCTGTGGCACTATTTGAAAATTGCGGTCCACAAGCATCGTCCAACCAACCTGAACAACCTGGAGCAAATCTGCCAAGAAGAATGGGCCAAAATCACTCCGACACTGTGTGCAAAGCTGGTACATACTTATCCCAAAAGACTTAAAGCTGTTATTGCAGCGAAAGGTGGCTCTACCAAATATTAATGTGTGGGGGTTGAATACTTATGCAAGCAAGATATTTCAGTTTTTTATTTTTCTTAAAAATATTTCCCAACATAAAACCAATGTCACCTTACAATAATTGATTTTGAGTTTCAGTGTATTAAAATAAAATATCAAACGGAACGAAATTTCAATGTACCATTTGTAATTCAGTAATATGAGAGAATTGGTCAGGGGTCTGAATACTTTTGCAAGGCACTGTATGTTCTCAAGGCTACACTTTCGTCTAGGAGGAATGTTTGTTGTTGTTTCTGTGTAGGGAAGTCTATTTTCATACAGTGCGTTGATTCATACAGTGCGTTTACATGAGCATAAGAATTCTGATATTTTTCGGAAAACTAATTCCGATATCAAAAGTAATGTAAACACAGTTTTCTGAAATTGTATCAGAATATTCCTTAGGTCGAAAATGAACCAAATGTATATCATGTAAACGCACTTTTCGGAAAACTTATTCTGATAGCGTACTGCACATGTGCAAACTTTGACCTTCATTCCTGCACGTGGTTTTAGAAAACAGAAAATAATAATAATATGTAGTCAGTCTGCATGGATCCATTTGCTCCGTTGAATCGTATTTTGTCATATACTTGTACTTGCTAGAACCGAAGTCATTGTATTTTATCTTGCTCTTAATTGTATTAATACTTGTACTGTGATTCTTGAAATGTATTTTTGTTTACGACTGTAAGTCGTCCAGGATAAGGGCGTCTGCTAAGTTAGGGATAAAGTAATATGTGTCTGTATGTATTTTTTGAATAGCCCATACTGAAGCAGCACATGTTTTCCAGCTTTAAAATTACGTGACAATTTAAAATAATGTCTGCAAAAGAAACTGGTAATATAGAACAGGATGAGCTGTTTGAAAGGCTGACTGCACATTGTGGGGAATCTGAATAGAGGTATAGGATAGTAATCTTTGAATTTAAGACCCGACACTTCGATAAAGCACTTGTTATTGGATTGGTCTCCGTTCTGTCGCAGAAAAAATGTCCAGTCTGTTCAAATCGCACGGGTACTGCAGTACTTTGCATGCGAAAATATCCTGCGTTTTCCGAAAACTTCAATCCATGTATACAGTTGAATTCTAATTAGACTTTCTATCGTTCATCATGTAAACACAGAAAAGTGAGGTTTTAAGAAAATCAGTTTTCTGATCCAGTTTTCCGAAAACATTAGTTTTCAGAAAACACTTTGTCATGTAAACGTACTGATAGTTTTAAATTGACATCCCAAAAGTAATCTGCTAGGGGCCACAGAACACAAGGCTCTGCCTTCTAGATTCATCTTTCACACGCTTTGTTTCTAAATATGATTAACCTTACAACAAAAACTTAATTCACAGCAACAATTATATTACTAAGTTACTCTCTAAAAGGAAATTACATTTGGAACCAAACAGGTGGTTGCTCAAAAATAAAAACCAAACTGAAATGACCAATAGCTAATTATACAGACACACTGAACGTAGCCAGTCAGTGCAAAGTTTAGGAAAATAATAGTTATGCATTCAACATCAAATCAAACAGTAAAATTATCATGGGTAACAGAACACTAGCCAGTATAGCAAACACATTTTTTGATTTGAAAAATGATTTGCAATCCTTCTTTTTATTTATGTACTTGGACAACTATAAAATCGTTCACGGTGCGATGAAGCTGTAGATTTCTAATAAGAAAACAAACAAGCCTTGTACCTGCATATCGTGGGTGAAAGCTTTTACTTACATTTTCAGTGGTTCCAGTGATGACATGCAGACCATCATAGGTTGATTTGATATACATGCCCTAAAGACAAAAACAAAAAGGTAACAATATTACTTTACAGCATAGATCCAGGAATCCCAAATCTAGGGGACAAAGGTCAAAATGCAAATGTCAGCAATTTTATAAGGACAAAAAACCCTGTTCAAAAAGCTATGGAGCAAATTAAATATAAATACATAACTTCTAAAAACTTTTTTGGTCGATACGAGTCTATAAATTGACTGTTAAACTAGGACACTTGAGAAAACCCCTGGTGGAATTTGAAAGGCATGTCTTACCAGCCCTTCCCCAGCTCTGATGTGTGTGAGCTGCAGACTCATTAAAGGCATGTCTTACCAGCCCTTCCCCAGCTCTGATGTGTGTGAGCTGCACAGACTCATTAAAGGTATGTCTTGCCAGCCCTTCCCCAGCTCTGATGTGTGTGAGCTATAGACTCATTAAAGGCATGTCTTGCCAGCCCTTCCCCAGCTCTGATGTGTGTGAGCTACAGACTCATTAAAGGCATGTCTTACCAGCCCTTCCCCAGCTCTGATGTGTGTGAGCTACAGACTCATTAAAGGCATGTCTTACCAGCCCTTCCCCAGCTCTGATGTGTGTGAGCTGCAGACTCATTAAAGGCATGTCTTACCAGTCCTTCCCCAGCTCTGATGTGTGTGAGCTACAGACTCATTAAAGGCATGTCTTACCAGCCCTTCCCCAGCTCTGATGTGTGTGAGCTGCACAGACTCATTAAAGGCATGTCTTACCAGCCCTTCCCCAGCTCTGATGTGTGTGAGCTGCACAGACTCATTAAAGGCATGTCTTACCAGCCCTTCCCCAGCTCTGATGTGTGTGAGCTGCACAGACTCATTAAAGGCATGTCTTACCAGCCCTTCCCCGGCTGTGATGTGTGTGAGCTGCACCTCCTCCACACATGTGCACAGACTCTTTAAAGGGTCCGAGGTGGTCCTCATCGTCTGGTCACAAATCCCATTCAAAATCTTGGACTGGAATATACATATGCAGGTTAGCAGGAAGGGATCAATAAACTGTACATGGCAAAACTGTCATTGTGAAATGATCTGCTTATCAAATCCACTGGTGACAAGATAGTCTTTTTATTGTCTTTACTAAAAACACCAGATATCTTACTGACAACTGTGAGACCTATCAGGTCAGTCAATTCCTTTCTTTTTTGTTACTGTAAGGAACTGGTTTATCAAAAATTCCTGCTGACTTCTTCCAAGTGAAAGCATTTGATCTGGGCAAGCATTTGATCTGAAGCTCTGTTCATGCAACTTCATACAGTTCTGCAATTGTTTGTATTAAAGAAGATAAACTACCTCCACCAGCAGCTCTTTATAAGAGTCAACAAGGGGAAGCCCACCAGCAATGGAGTCTGTCTGGATAATGCCACAAGCAGGAAGTGCTAATTAATGGCGTTATGGGTTTTGCAGTCACTGTATAAAGCAGCCATAAATGAACGAA
This sequence comes from Acipenser ruthenus, assembly GCF_902713425.1. Taxonomy (NCBI): domain Eukaryota; kingdom Metazoa; phylum Chordata; class Actinopteri; order Acipenseriformes; family Acipenseridae; genus Acipenser; species Acipenser ruthenus. The sequence goes on from NC_081193.1 coordinate 1,309,030, forward strand.
AAGGTAAATTCTTACAGCTTCATAATCCTGCAGTTCAGCTGTGCTTTTTTCTAAATAGGTTTAACTAAACTAACATGCTTTGGTCAATAAGATTTGTCACAACCAGTCTAGGACACTTCCCAGCCCAGGATAAAATCTTCACATTCTTCCCTCAGAAAACCATGAGACGCCGGAATACGAAACAAAGAATTGCATTGTGCCGGTTTTAACTAAAATAGTTTGCATGTAATTCGTATTTAAATTAGTTTCCATTGTCAAAACAGCCATTTCATGCTGTATAAAAACGTTCAGCTCCTGAAGAGCAAGTAGTTTGCACATTTCACATTGTACAGAATTCTTTCACTGGTGTGGCTACAACCCATTGATCCAGTGTTTGTTACACTGCTATCATGACCACTAATGCATTGAAAAGATGCCGTGTACTGAATATACTTACGACTTCAAGGATTTTCTCCTCCATTTCAAACACTGTGCAATCCTAAAACGAAGAACATTTGTTTTACAGTTAATTTGGTGCTTACTGAACAGTTTAACATAGACTTTTTCAAAGACTTTGTGTATGGGACAAAAAGTGACAGCAGGGATGTGAATGAAAAAGACTGAACGTCACAGATGGAGTATGTTCATTGGTCATCCAGACATGTCTGCAAAGACTAGGGTCAAGGCTGCAAGCGTGTTATATAAAATACACGACTAGAATAGAAATATTTAAAATCAGAAAAAACTAATTGGAATAGAAGGCCCTGTATGACGAGTACAGCAATATGAATACAAACAGCAGCAATAGTGAAGTGGGCCCGCCAGACACCATCCGACTGCAGCTGACACTGAATACATCTGCAGGACAATCAATTAAAACTTCAAAGACTATGTACATTCTGCCCTTTCTTCCAGGCTCAGTCCCTCTGTAATAAATCCTAGCACTGTCCCAGCAATGAACAAGAACACATCCAAATACACATACATACAAGCTGCTGTGAGGCCCAGTGGAAGTGTTACTAGAATGGTACATGTATCCTCTATACTTGGAAAGCCAACAAAACTTCCATAAAACAATCCGACTAAAAAAAAATAATAATAATAATTAAGATAATGTGCATGTGTGCAAGATTTTTGGTTTACTTAATTTGTTCTTATAAAATCTGTTTGTTGGTTTGGTCATGCCCTTGCTTAAACCCTCAGGCTTTCACTGGGTGCCAAATAGTATCTGCCCAATTCGACACCTAGGTGTGCTAGACGTGCACCTAATGAAAACACATGCCTGAACACTGAAACAGTAACAGAAAAGAGATACACAAAGCACAATTATGTGAATAGCCGGAGGGCTTCATCTGGTTAGGGTTTTAATGCTTTGCTGAATTGCAACAAAAAGGAACACATCCCAGGATGAAATACTGGTGATAACATTGAATAAAATACTTCACTATAGCATGTTTCCTCAGCAGCACCTGGTGATAACATTGAATAAAATACTTCAATACTTAAGAAAAATCATCATAAAGGATTCCGTGTAGTTTGTGTTTGTTTAGGACATCTCTTAAATTACACTACAGTTTATACAATAAATAGTCTTTTTCATGTTGCTGGAAAATGGAAAATAAAACTATGAGCTAGCTGAGGCTGAGCTGATTGTAACACTTGTCAACTTCCTTGCTTTGACTGAGCCCTTTATTAAGAAAGAGGATCTTCTAATTTCTAGTCTTTACACTAGTGGGCAAGAGTACATCCTGCAGACCAACTGCCATTTTAATACTTCCTTCTCATTAAACAATAACGCCCAAGGCAAGTGTGCAAGCAGACAAACGGACAGGGGGAGGCGCAGAGAAGAGGGGGGGAGACAGAAGAGCATGCAGACCTGTTGAACTGTGCAAGCGGACAGGGGAGGCACAGAGAAGGGGGGGGGGCAGAAGAGCATGCAGACCTGTTGAACTATGCAAGCGGACAGGGGAGGCACAGAGAAGGGGGGGGGGGCAGAAAGGCATGCAGACCTGTTGAATTGTGCAAGCAGACAGGGGAGGCAGAGAGAGAGGGGGGGCAGAAGAGCATGCAGACCTGTTGAACTGTGCAAGCGGACAGGGGAGGCACAGAGAAGGGGGGGGCAGAAGAGCATGCAGACCTGTTGAACTGTGCAAGCGGACAGAGGAGGCACAGAGAAGGGGGGGGCAGAAGAGCATGCAGACCTGTTGAACTGTGCAAGCGGACAGGGGAGGCACAGAGAAGGGGGGGGGCAGAAAGGCATGCAGACCTGTTGAATTGTGCAAGCAGACAGGGGAGGCAGAGAGAGAGGGGGGGCAGAAGAGCATGCAGATCTGTTGAACTGTGCAAGCGGACAGAGGAGGCACAGAGAAGGGGGGGGTAGAAGAGCATGCAGACCTGTTGAACTGTGCAAGCAGACAGGGGAGGCAGAGAGAGAGGGGGGTGGCAGAAGAGCATGCAGACCTGTTGAACTGTGCAAGCGGACAGGGGAGGCACAGAGAAGGGGGGGGGCAGAAGAGCATGCAGACCTGTTGAACTGTGCAAGCGGACAGGGGAGGCACAGAGAAGGGGGGGGGGGTAGAAGAGCATGCAGACCTGTTGAACTGTGCAAGCAGACAGGGGAGGCACAGAGAAGGGAGGGCAGAAGAGCATGCAGACCTGTTGAACTGTGCAAGCGGACAGGGGAGGCACAGAGAAGGGGGGGGGGGGGTAGAAGAGCATGTAGACCTGTTGAATTGTGCAAGCGGACAGAGGAGGCACAGAGAAGGGGGGGGTAGAAGAGCATGCAGACCTGTTGAACTGTGCAAGCGGACAGGGGAGGCAGAGAGAGGGGGGGGCAGAAGACCATGCAGATCTGTTGAACTGTGCAAGCGGACAGGGGAGGCAGAGAGAGGGGGGGGCAGAAGACCATGCAGACCTGTTGAACTGTGCAAGCGGACAGGGGAGGCACAGAGAAGGGGGGGCAGAAGAGCATGCAGATCTGTTGAACTGTGCAAGCGGACAGGGGAGGCAGAGGGGGGGGGGCAGAAGATCATGCAGACCTGTTGAACTGTGGTTGTGAGATCCAGGCACAGCTGAATGATTTTGTTCTTTGTTGATGAGAAATCGCTGATCCCAGTCAGGGGTGTCCTGTAACCAAACACAAATGTCCTTTGAAACTGGCACACACTGCAGCCACGGAGAGATACACAAGCTTTTGGCAGTGGTTTCCTACATAGATTTGCAGTAAACTCATATAAAATCAAGTATTTTTTTTTTTTAAAGGTAAAAGTGAAAGTACTTCCAAGCTAATTTCAGTGTCTGTGCAGCTGACCAAATTGGAGTATGATCCTTGTGTTGCAAATGACAATTTTTCACTGAATGCACAACATTATTAGTTATATTTCTCCATTAAAACATGTTCCGCTTAAAAAAACAAACATAACTTGTTGTTTATGATGAGTTTTTAGTTGATGCACTTTTTGGTGAAGACTGGGGCATGTCTCACAATATTGCAGCATGCTGTGGTTTCGAATGCTCGTTTGCTTTCCCTGCTCACCTGTGATGTCAGGTCAGGTAGACTGGGGCGTGTCTCACAATACTGCAGCATGCTGTGGTTTGCTAGGACAGCCCACGGTTGTAGTTATGTTGGAACGGTGCACAGTCACGACAGCTGACAGCGTGCAAATTGTAGCGGAGTAAAGGCTGCCAGCAGCTATAGAGGTGTGCTGACACACATTACTATACTTACAGGGATTTTTGCAAGCCACTGTTACAGAACTTATTGTTTTGCAACTTTGCATTTTAATCAGCCACTCACACCATTGTTAATTAGTTAACTTATTACCTGTCCAGCCACGCAAGCAAGGCCTTAGCAGGGCCTATAAGTTCAACCACAGAGGTCAGGAAGTCATTGGTAGGCTTGCGAGATGTGCCTCCATCATACGAGGGATTGTTCCTCCTGCTGGCTATTGAGTTCTGGAGGTTGCCTATCGAGGCTCGCATCTTCACAACTAAACTCTTCAGGTTGTCAGTTTCAAGGCCATAATTCTGAAAAATAAATAAATAAATAAAATTATATATATATATTTGTTTTTATATATATATAAATTTAGTCGTTGCCAATTATTTTTATTATTTTCTCCCAATTTGGAATGGCCAATTATTTTATTATGCTCAGCTCACTGCTACCACCCCTGCGCTGACTTGGGAGAGCGAAGACGAACACACGCTGTCCTGGATGCGCCACTTGGGATCCGGTTCTATTATCTATATAAGAACATAAGAAAGTTTACAAATGAGAGGAGGCCATTTGGCCCATTTTGCTTGTTTGGTTGTTAGTAGCTTATTGATCCCTATATAATTTAGCACACAAAATAAAATATAATACTACCATACCATATTGCATGGTATCTGAATGCTGTGCAGGGAATATAATTATACAATTTTTTTTTTAAAACCTTGATAAATTATTTATTATTCAGATGTTTGTCACTGATTTAAAACAGTAAAAAACAAACAAAGCGCTTCAATGGCCTTATCGTGCAGTTGGACATCTTATTTCTAATGCATTACTATTATGATATCTCTGAGGAATAGCATTTTACTGCACATTGGTCCTCGACTACCCCATGTGAGCTCTCTGCAAGTTTAACCCTACAACACAAGTACATGGTCTGTAGCGTTACCAAGAACTGGGTACAAACCCGGATTCCTAGGGACACTAAACCACCGAGAGGCGGACAGAAACCCAGCATGTATTATACTGCTGTTTCCCTGTGGAGGTTTCGGTTCTCAGCATGTATTATACTGCTGTTTCTCTGTGGAAGTTTCGGTTCTCAGCATGTATTATACTGCTGTTTCCCTGTGGAAGTTTTGGTTCTCAGCATGTATTATACTGCTGTTTCCCTGTGGAGGTTTCAGTTCTCAGCATGTATTATACTGCTGTTTCCCTGTGGAGGTTTCGGTTCTCAGCATGTATTATACTGCTGTTTCCCTGTGGAGGTTTCGGTTCTCAGCATGTATTATACTCCTGTTTCCCTGTGGAGGTTTCGGTTCTCAGCATGTATTATACTGCTGTTTCCCTGTGGAGGTTTCGGTTCTCAGCATGTATTATACTCCTGTTTCCCTGTGGAGGTTTTGGTTCTCAGCATGTAGGGCAGCAGTGTGGAGTAGTGGTTAGGGCTCTGGACTCTTGACCGGAGGGTTGTGGGTTCAATCCCCAGTGGGGGACACTGCTGTTGTACCCTTGAGCAAGGTACTTTACCTAGATTGCTCCAGTAAAAACCCAACTGTATAAATGGGTAATTGTATGTAAAAATAATGTGATATCTGTATAATGTGAAATAATGTATAATGTGATATCTTGTAACAATTGTAAGTTGCCCTGGATAAGGGCTTCTGCTAAGAAATAAATAAATAATGTATTATACTCCTGTTCCCTGTGGAGGTTTTGGTTCTCAGCATGTATTATACTGCTGTTTCTCTGTGGAGGTTTCAGTTCTACAAAGTACAAAAGCAAGCCCATGTCCATTGGCATTCCTAAAAATATGTAAAATAAAACCCTGAAAGACCCAACTGGATTTACCACGAAGCACTGAGCTTATACCAACCAACAACCAATCACTGCTCTGGGTCCAGACTCCAGAGCAATGCACATGCCATACTGCACTTACTGTATAGCAAGACACACAACACAATGTGCCACCTGATCAGGTTAAAGAGGTTTACAGCTCTGCCAGAACACAATGTAGCCAAAACAAGAACACTGCATCTATTTAATTGTACAGTAATCAGGGGGTTTATGGTTTCCTTAACTGTGTTTAGTAAAGGATTTAGCATTACTGGTATGCAAAAAACTGTTTATTACATACCTACAACAGGAATAGTTCCAGTAGCTGTATATGAAACAGCTAAAGGGAACGTTTAGTAGGCTTATGCAGCTATGCACCAATTAACATTACATAGCCCGACTGGGCACTGAGTCCTCATGAGGAAGTCAGGTGAGAACACTTAGTTCTGGGTGACAGCAGTTTTCTTCAGAATAAAAACAATGGACTGAATCTGCTGTGTAGCAAACTTGACCACAGTATTATGACAGGTGTTCTTTAACTTGTATGGTTTGACTGAATGCATTATGGAAACAGATTACCTGTTTGTGTACAAATGCATACAGAAAACACTTAAAATCATATTATCTCGACCTACTGTACTGTAAAACCATGGACTATCAAACAGCTGTGAACTAGCAAGTCCCTCATTACAGGGTAAGTATCTGAATTTGCAGACGTAAGCACGCTTAAAGGTACAGAAAACCTTTTTTATTGGCAGTCAGCACGAGCAAATGTACCACGACTGCCAGCAGCAGCCCACAGAAACATGCAGAATCCACTGCTCAAAAGAAACTGGTCAAAGCACAACTTTCCAAACTCACAGCTGCCTCCTGAACATATGTTTATTTATACACCTCACAGACATTTGTTTTACCCTCAAACAGTGAAGGGGAGGGTTTAGAAAACGTGAGGCTGATTGGAAAACATTCAAATTCAGCTGGGCTCTGGGATCTGAAAGAATATTCTTAACTAATGTATTCTTCCTGTTTTGTATCACTTTGCATCATTTTCTGTCATCACTTCTCTGTTGCTTCAATAGAGCTCTCAAGAATCAGATCTAATCTCCAGGTACAGCTGGTATACCAGAGTGTAACCAGGACCCTGTTCCCCTGCAACACTCTGCATGTACTTTCTTAAAATCCACTAGAGATGTATTGGAGGACACATGTCTGGCAGCTCTGAGCTTGACGACTCGCTACTGTTAGGATGCGCTCTCGGTGTGCAGGTCATTCAATAGAAAGTGACGTAACGCTCTGGGGCACTCTGCCTATTGAACGCACCCCAGGTGACTGGAATGTAGATCTTGCAGGAGTGGCTCAATTTCATTCAGCTGTAAGGGTCCCAAAACAAGAAGCACAGACTGTACTGAATATATCAGTGACAGACAACGAGCAGGCTGTTCTACAGGGACTGAGCACAGACTGTACTGAATCTATCAATGACAGACAGGGAGCCGGCTGTTCTACAGGGGCTGAGCACAGACTGTACTGAATCTATCAGTGACAGACAGGGAGTCGGCTGTTCTACAGGGACTGAGCACAGACTGTACTGAATCTATCAGTGACAGACAAGGAGCCGGCTGTTCTACAGGGGCTGAGCGCAGACTTACTGAATCTATCAGTGACAGACAAGGAGCCGGCTGTTCTACAGGGACTGAGCACAGACTGTACTGAATCTATCAATGACAGACAGGGAGCCGGCTGTTCTACAGGGACTGAGCACAGACTTACTGAATCTATCAGTGACAGACAAGGAGCCGGCTGTTCTACAGGGACTGAGCACAGACTGTACTGAATCTATCAATGACAGACAGGGAGCCGGCTGTTCTACAGGGGCTGAGCACAGACTGTACTGAATCTATCAGTGACAGACAGGGAGCCGGCTGTTCTACAGGGACTGAGCACAGACTTACTGAATCTATCAGTGACAGACAAGGAGCCGGCTGTTCTACAGGGACTGAGCACAGACTGTACTGAATCTATCAGTGACAGACAAGGAGCCGGCTGTTCTACAGGGACTGAGCACAGACTTACTGAATCTATCAGTGACAGACAAGGAGCAGGCTGTTCTACAGGGACTGAGCACAGACTGTACTGAATCTATCAGTGACAGACAAGGAGCAGGCTGTTCTACAGGGACTGAGCACAGACTGTACTAAATCTATCAGTGACAGACAAGGAGCAGGCTGTTCTACAGGGACTGAGCACAGACTGTACTGAATCTATCAGTGACAGACAAGGAGCAGGCTGCTCTACAGGGACTGAGCACAGACTGTACTGAATCTATCAGTGACAGACAAGGAGCAGGCTGTTCTACAGGGACTGAGCACAGACTTACTGAATCTATCAGTGACAGACAAGGAGCAGGCTGTTCTACAGGGACTGAGCACAGACTTACTGAATCTATCAGTGACAGACAAGGAGCAGGCTGTTCTACAGGGATTGAGCACAGACTGTACTGAATCTATCAGTGACAGGCAAGGAGCAGGCTGCTCTACAGGGACTGAGCACAGACTGTACTGAATCTATCAGTGACAGACAAGGAGCAGGCTGTTCAACGTGAAGCAAAATACAATCTTACACTATAAAAAACAATATATGTTGTTTGAAAAGCTCAGGGTACAATGAAGACATCAATACTCCAGACTGTTGTATGCCTATGATGTAACAGAAGGAATTTGTTTAGGCCAACCCAGGTATTAGAATGGGATTCATTCAGTTCTGGCAGTTCACACTTTCAGCAGTATTGTGCTTCAGCCACAAACCCACAAAGATCTGCATTCACACAGGTTTGAAAGAAGAGACATACGACCTGTTCTTTGGCCCTGTCAAGCTTGAGAACTCGATTGAAAACAAATCCCATTGAGCAGTCATTTTACTTTGTGTGTTTCACCAAAGGCTGACGTATTTTTATCACTGCATTATACTGTACAGGAGTGTATTTTTAACACTGCATTATACTGTACAGAAGTGTATTTTTAAGACTGCATTATACTGTACAGAAGGGTATTTTTAAGACTGCATTATACTGTACAGAAGGGTATTTTTAAGACTGCATTATACTGTACAGAAGGGTATTTTTAAGACTGCATTATACTGTACAGAAGGGTATTTTTAACACTGCATTATACTGTACAGAAGGGTATTTTTAAGACTGCATTATACTGTACAGAAGGGTATTTTTAAGACTGCATTATACTGTACAGAAGGGTATTTTTAAGACTGCATTATACTGTACAGAAGGGTATTTTTAACACTGCATTATACTGCAGAAGGGTATTTTTAACACTGCATTATACTGTACAGAAGGGTATTTTTAACACTGCATTATACTGTACAGAAGGGTATTTTTAACACTGCATTATACTGTACAGAAGGGTATTTTTAACACTGCATTATACTGTACAGAAGGGTATTTTTAAGACTGCATTATACTGTACAGAAGGGTATTTTTAACACTGCATTATACTGTACAGAAGGGTATTTTTATCACTGCATTATACTGTACAGAAGGGTATTTTTAACACTGCATTATACTGTACAGAAGGGTATTTTTAACACTGCATTATACTACAGAAGGGTATTTTTAACACTGCATTATACTGTACAGAAGGGTATTTTTAACACTGCATTATACTACAGAAGGGTATTTTTAACACTGCATTATACTGTACAGAAGGGTATTTTTATCACTGCATTATACTGTACAGAAGGGTATTTTTAACACTGCATTATACTGTACAGAAGGGTATTTTTAAGACTGCATTATACTGTACAGAAGGGTATTTTTAACACTGCATTATACTGTACAGAAGGGTATTTTTAACACTGCATTATACTGTACAGAAGGGTATTTTTAACACTGCATTATACTACAGAAGGGTATTTTTAACACTGCATTATACTGTACAGAAGGGTATTTTTAACACTGCATTATACTGTACAGAAGGGTATTTTTAAGACTGCATTATACTGTACAGAAGGGTATTTTTAACACTGCATTATACTGTACAGAAGGGTATTTTTAAGACTGCATTATACTGTACAGAAGGGTATTTTTAACACTGCATTATACTGCAGAAGGGTATTTTTAACACTGCATTATACTGTACAGAAGGGTATTTTTAAGACTGCATTATACTGTACAGAAGGGTATTTTTATCACTGCATTATACTGTACAGAAGGGTATTTTTAACACTGCATTATACTGTACAGAAGGGTATTTTTAACACTGCATTATACTGTACAGAAGGGTATTTTTAACACTGCATTATACTACAGAAGGGTATTTTTAACACTGCATTATACTGTACAGAAGGGTATTTTTAACACTGCATTATACTGTACAGAAGGGTATTTTTAACACTGCATTATACTGTACAGAAGGGTATTTTTAACACTGCATTATACTGTACAGAAGGGTATTTTTAACACTGCATTATACTGTACAGAAGGGTATTTTTTATCACTGCATTATACTACAGAAGGGTATTTTTTATCACTGCATTATACTGTACAGAAGGGTATTTTTAACACTGCATTATACTACAGAAGGTTATCACATCTTTTTCTTGGCAAGTTTCTTTCTTATCTAAACAAACGTCTCTGGTTTGGGAGGAATTCTAAGTCGTCTCTAAGTAGGGCTCTGGACTCTTGACCGGAAGGTTGTGGGTTCAATCCCGGGTGGGGGACACTGCTGCTGTACCCTTGAGCAAGGTACCTAGATTGCGCCAGTAAAAACCCAACTGTATAAATGGGTAATTGTATGTAAAAATAATGTGTAAAAAATAATGTAATTCTATGTAAAAATAATGTGATATCTTGTAACAATTGTAAGTCGCCCTGGATAAGGGCACCTGCTAAGAAATAAATAATAATGATAATAATAATAATAATAATAAAAACAAAAAGCACTCCAGAGCTAGTCATCAGGAACAAATTAAGATCAAACATTCCACCCTCCTTAATCATTAACTCAGTAACTACATAAGGAGACACACTACTGGGCAGACAGATGTTAAAACTGTTCTTCAGTGCACTACCCTGGAGTGTTCATTTTACAACCTGAATACCTCTTTAATAAAGTGCAGATGAGGGACAAACTAAAATCATTCTACCAAGGATGTGTGAAGGGCTTACTCAGACATTATCAAGACATTTTACAGCGTCCTAAACTTACCTGCCTTGTGTAAACTTGTCCATCTGTTGCAATATGTACTCCGTCTGGACCATGGAAACATACATTCATTGCACACATATTCCATAGAGGAAATGCAGCGATGAAACCCTAATTTATTAGCCCTGACAGGTGGGAGGAGCATGTGTCCCCTCTTCTGCTTCCTCATCATTAGAAAATACATTCCACTGAAAACAAAAGGGCATTGATTTGCTTGAGAGAAACAGATCAAGTAACCTATTAGCAGGAATGTTATCACCAAAAAAAGGTTTAAGATGTATGGTACAATTCAAGGCAGATTGACTGATCACAGCAGCTGAAGAAATATTTGTTGGAGTCGATAGTTATCACGAAGCGCTTACCCTCAGGTATGCTGTCCAAACTCGCCCTGTTTGTTAAAATACTTTTAAACTTTTTTTTTGGGTAGGGGGGGGGTGGGGACTGTTTATTGCCCAATATATCACCCCGGCCATCCCTGAAAACCCAATGCATCACCCCGGCCATCCCTGAAAACCCAATGCATCACCCCGGGCATCCCTGAAAACCCAATGCATCACCCCGGGCATCCCTGAAAACCCAATGCATCACCCCGGGCATCCCTGAAAACCCAATGCATCACCCCGGGCATCCCTGAAAACCCAATGCATCACCCCGGGCATCCCTGAAAACCCAATGCATCACCCCGGGCATCCCTGAAAACCCAATGCATCACCCCGGGCATCCCTGAAAACCCAATGCATCACCCCGGGCATCCCTGAAAACCCAATGCATCACCCCGGCCATCCCTGAAAACCCAATGCATCACCCCGGCCATCCCTGAAAACCCAATGCATCACCCCGGCCATCCCTGAAAACCCAATGCATCACCCCGGCCATCCCTGAAAACCCAATGCATCACCCCGGCCATCCCTGAAAACCCAATGCATCACCCCGGCCATCCCTGAAAACCCAATGCATCACCCCGGGCATCCCTGAAAACCCAATGCATCACCCCGGGCATCCCTGAAAACCCAATGCATCACCCCGGGCATCCCTGAAAACCCAATGCATCACCCCAGGCATCCCTGAAAACCCAATGCATCACCCCGGGCATCCCTGAAAACCCAATGCATCACCCCGGCCATCCCTGAAAACCCAATGCATCACCCCGGCCATCCCTGAAAACCCAATGCATCACCCCGGCCATCCCTGAAAACCCAATGCATCACCCCGGCCATCCCTGAAAACCCAATGCATCACCCCGGCCATCCCTGAAAACCCAATGCATCACCCCGGCCATCCCTGAAAACCCAATGCATCACCCCGGCCTTCCCTGAAAACCCAATGCATTACCCTGGACATCCTTGAAAAGGCAATTTCAATCTTAATGAATTCACCTGGGAAACAAAAGTAAGTAAATGTCATTAAATAAATGTGAGCAATTCACAGAATTGGTAGGAATGAAATGATTGTGTGTTGGAGAACTGCCTGGTCTGTTTGAGAACTGACTAAGTTATGACGGCTAGTGTGAATAATATAATATCCAGCCTGTCACTGTAACAGGCAGCAAGCTTGAGTTCTGTGGTCTAGTGGCTTTTTTTCTAACTGCAGTTACAGTTGAAAGGGAATTACTACACCTCTTCACCTGCGCTTGATACTGAGAAGGATGACCTTTTTTCCAAAAATATGCTGTAGAAAAACAAAAATGGGTGTTCTCAGAGACTTATGAAAAAAAAGGCCGCTGAATCAGATCATTATAAAAACTACAGGAGGAGCTAGAGACATGCCACTGATAGAGACCAGAAAAAAGCTCCATGTAGTGCTGAACACAAATACTGTCATTAAACTGCACCCACATGCTGTGCTTGTAGTTCTACTGCATCATGTGGCTGCACAAAGGGGACAATTCAATGTTACTTTTCTTCAGTTATGAACTAATTCATAGTTTTGTTTCCTCAAACAAATGAAACTAATTTTGCAATACTATCTTTTAAGGACATAGCGTTTATAATCCATATTTATGACAAGTCGTTGTATAGTTGCAACTCTAATAAAAAGCGTCACTTATTATTCAGGGAGGGACAATCACTGTCTTAATTACAGAAAGCCATCAGCTGAATGACTCTTCCCCTGTAGCTGTGCTGTCCCCCATTTGAACGGACTGTGCATGCTGTTGTTAAGCACCCTGCCTGCCCCGATCCCTTTCCTTATTAAGCCAGAGCTAACACTTTCTAGAAAGTGCTGTAAGGAATGGAATGCTGGATATTTCACGCAGCATGATTCACTTAACATTCTTTCCCATCATCTCAGTAGTGCAGGCATGCCTGGCTGGGATTGAATCTATTCAAATGACACAGTCACGTCAAGGGCTTTGCGCTTGCCCATGGTCATTATGTAACAAATAGCTTTTCATGATTTAGATTATTATTATTATTATTATTATTATTATTATTATTATTATTATTATTATTTTGTTTATTTAGCAGACGCTTTTATCCAAGGTGACTTACAGAGACTAGGGTGTGTGAACTATGCATCAGCTGCAGTCACTTACAACTATGTCTCACCCGAAAGACGGAGCACAAGGAGGTTAAGTGACTTGCTCAGGGTCACACAATGAGTCAGTGGCTGAGGGGGGATTTGAACCGGGGATCTCCTGGTTACAAGCCCTTTTCTTTAACCACTGGACTAAAGTGCAAATAGTAAATAAATATTTGCAACAGAAATGTATTGAATTTTCGAAATAAAAGTAAACCAGTTTGTTTGTGAATGTGGGTTCGGATTTGAAGGTCATGTCTTTTCCATACACTGTAGCATTAAAGACAGCGATGAGGAGAGCCAGTGTTCTGGGTTGAACTTATGCTTTTTAATGCTGTCGTGATGAATGCTTTAAAAAAATCACCAAATTTGGCTGCAGGAAGCAGACAGCTGACTCAACATTCCAATCCAAGTCTTTTTTTTATTTTTATTTTTTGGAACGATGAAGCAAGTTTGGCCTGTCAAGGAGACTTCCAACTACCAGACAGAAAGCTCAATTTTTTCGGAGCCCCTTGAACTCCCTGGGTTTCTTTTTATCAGATGCTCGGACAGGTTCTGCTCTAAGCTGTTTTTAAGCCGTGGGAAGCACTTTCCCACAAGCTGTGGAATCGTATGAAACTGACCAGAGCACAGAGCAGATCCACTGATTCCAGTACGAGCTCCTGGTGCCCAATCCGTGCAACTCCCAGCTCCTCCAGATCCTGGTGAGAAATCTTCAACAGCTGCTCGCCGTTTATCTTCTCTCGTTCAAAGCTACAAACGTATTGCTGAAGGGAGTCATCCAGACCTGCAAAGAAAGAAAGAAAGAAAGAAAGAAAGAAACCTTAATAAGCAGAACTCTAACACCTTTTAGAAACAAATAAATAAAAACAAACTTTTGAGCTACTCCAATTAAAATTCAAGGACTGACCCCGTTCACCCCATCCTTTATTAAAACTTTACTGTGGTACACCGTGGGACAATCCAAAATTAACAATGGTAATGAAGTGCTGTAAATGCAGACTATAGACTGCAAAATGACAAATTCACCAACATTTTTACAACTTTAAAGTTGTCTTTTTTAGTAGCGCTGGGACAAATATCCAAATATAACATGAAAATGGTTCAAATTTGCAGCAAGGTTGAATACCCAGTTAATGCTTAGACAAGCTGTAGATATGTTAAGGTTTTTAATATCAATGTGCGGAATCAAATTTCTCTTATTGGAGGAGAGAGCTAACCCAGCAGCCCCACAGTATGAAGGACATCAATGCTTTAAACTTGGAAATCTATTTTATGTTATTACAGTACTGACTGTTCAGAAACAGGTTTTAGGAGTTTCTCGTAAGGGCACATGTAGAACCTGAAGTGTCTTTTTGAAAGAGGGTTAGTAAACACTGTGGGCTTTATTAACTACACAAGAAAATTCCAACAGGACTCCCTTTAAAAGTTATATACCCAAGGGACTTGGCAAAGTATTAACCAGCAAATAACATTTCCATCCATGATGACTGAAGTGGTTTTACACTCCTTTGAACTCAGGCCTGGTCTGCTCTTTGGGTCAGTCATCCTTACCAAGATCCATTGCAAGCTTAGGAAAACAATCAGGGCAGGAGGGATCTTCTCACTGGTTTCAGAACGAACCCTGAACCAGAAATAAAGCCTGCCTATTGACAAGCCCCATGGTAAATCTACCATAACCTTCCTTTAAAATTCTCCAACACTGACTCCGAGCTTAACTCTGCACTTCCAGTACAATGCTATTATCCTTCAGCAGGTACTTGAGATACTGTACTGGATAAGACTGGAGGCCTCCTCAAATTACACAGGGGTTGTGCTGCAATGCTGGCTCCATCACCTACCAATACGCGGTCGGCTCTCAAGAACACCATGAACAGCTTCAGCACAGCCTCACAAGTATTTTAATTGAAGAGAATATGGGGCATACAGCTTCCTTTCCACAAATATTGGACAGCAGTGTTTCCTTTGAGTATTTGGTGCTTCTTAAAAACCGCTATAAGGATAGCAGAGATGTTACATAACTGAAGGTCACGTGCAGCATTCCTGGAGGGCTGTGCAATCAAGGCACACTGTCTAATTGGGAGGATTTTTGGCCCAGGACTTCAAACCACAAAAGTGTGCAGATACTATGAATCTCTCACATGCCTGCACTAATGGGAACTAATTGATTGGATCCTGCTGTTTCGGAAGGAACCCCAGGTCTTCCTGTCGATGGAAATTATAAAATGTGGGTTCAGAAAGGGTTCAGATAAACAGGAAGAATCAAGGATTTGCAGGTCTAAAGTAGACTGTTCTAAATTTCCATAAACATATGGTACATCATAAAAACATAACCCAACTTGATCAGAGTGTAAAAAGGTTTGTATTTTAATCACTAGTTGTAAAGTGTGACGGAAACCTTAAAGTTCCTACTGAAATGAATGACATTTTACATTTAAGTGAATGTATTCCTGTAGCAGGGCAGTAGAATAGCCCTGAAGATATGAAATGGGGCTGGGCAAAGCCCTGCTGTTTAAATGTATTGTGTTTATTATTTAAAATAAATGTATTGTTTATGTTTATTTTAGAACGGGGTACCCCTCCGCCCCTTGTGTATCATTTTGTATTATTTATTTTGTGACGGCGTAGCCGTGTGTTTTGTTTTGAAAGTGTTCTGGCAGAGGCGGGGTTGGCAGCTCATCCTCTACCAGTTTGTAATTAGAAAACCCGTGCAGAATGTGACCGAGGGATAATCAGATAATTGATAACTGATTAATCCCTCGGTCACTTATGTAAAAAGCCTGCAGCTCTCCCTTTTCGGGTGGGTGTTTGGAGGATGAATGACAGCAAGCAAGAGAGAGAAGTCAAACTGAAAGTAAAATATAAACTATAGGAACAGTGAAGGCGACTGCCCAGCCTGACCTGTAGTCAGTTTTGTGTTTGTGATTTGTTTTTGTTTAAACTTTCATTTCCGCTCTGTGAGCAGTGCTTTTGTGTTTAAATATTTATTTTATTTTTGTTGGAAATACCCAAATACCTGCCTGCTTGTGTGTCTATCGGTTCCTGCTTCTGGCCTGATGTCACCACCTCAGCCATCCCTGTCACAATCCCACAGACTCAAAAACTGCTTGAGTGCCATAAAGTACTGGAGTTAGAAGTTGCTTAACAGAAGCTACTTCTAATGAAAGCCAATTCGTGTATTCACACAGAGGTGTTGGGTGCAGTCAATGTTACTGTTTGAGATGGTAACGGTAGTGTAGAAATACCACATTGAAATCACCCTGTGTCGATATCCGACGCTGCTGTGTGAATGAGGATGCTACTGCAATTGCACTGCTCACAACTGCATACATTACACTTTAAAAACAGACTTTTCAAGTGTTCCTTCATTAACAGAGCAGTGTCAAAACACAATGCAACCAAAACTACAAACTGTCTGGCTGACCCAAAGTGACACGATGAAAATCTTTAGGATGCTCTAGATTACAGAGATGGGCTGGTGAATCGCACTCAGGAATTACTGGACGTTGTATACTTTAAATTTTAAATACGGACATTTCAATGATATTCACATGATATCAACTAAGCATGCATTTACTATAGTTAAACAACACATTTAAAAATGACAAATACTGTATGAGATTAACACAATGCACAAAACAATACAAGATTTACATTTACACACACACACACACTGCTGCACAAGCACTCCCCCATTGATTGATTTAAGGGGGGGAATACGAAGGCCCCCTGTTGTCTGGAAGGACCTGGTACATGTATATCGTAAGCTGCTGCCACTTGGAAAGACTTCTCCAAAAGGTTAAACATGTGTATTAGGTTCCCTGGGATCGATTTGAAATCAATATCTCCTTGTTTCAAGACTTCAGCTGTGAGAGCTCGGCCAATCTGCCTGCAGAGCAAGTCCACCAAAGTGATCCCATCAGCACTGGACGACAACAGCTTGAAAGTTACTGACAGGTGGCAAGGAAAACAGTCCACTCCTCGACCACACACAAACACACCCCTCCCCTGCTCACAAAGACACTAGCCGCCTGCAATAATACTGGAGTGATGTATTCATACGTACAGGAAACACAAAATACAACACATCAGCATGAGGGCTGTGCTGTGTAAAAACGGGTGCTTATTAACCAATTCCTGCAGGACATGGGGGCAGCTGCTTAAACAAGCAGGAAATGATCTCCAGTGTACACTCAAAACACAGAGTTACACACATGCTGCATGTCTAAACGGAAGATCATTATCGCTAGGTTTGAAAGATGCCACTGCTTTAGCTCACATTTGCCTTAGACGTGGTGAAAGTGTACTTGATTTAAAACAGCACACTATTGTGGACAGAGACATTAGGTAGACAAAACAAATACATAAATCCAATATTAAAACAGATCAGTCTGACAACGAAAGCAATGGAAACATGATCTCCGCTTGGGTAAGCTCCAGATGGAAGGTTGACAGTGATATGAAGCAGATTCCAGATGAGCCCCGCAGCTTCACAAAGGATGCTGCTCTGCAACACTACTTGAACACGCAGTGAAAGTAAAAACACAACCCCCTGGCCAGGTCTCTAACCCTAGAGAAACCTGGACATGCATCCTTAATCTGCTTAGTGTTCTCTCTCCAAACACAACTCTAACCCAAAAGGAACCTGGACATGCATCCTTAATCTGCTTAGTGTTCTCTCTCCAAACACAACTCTAACCCAAAAGGAACCTGGACATGCATCCTTAATCTGCTTAGTGTTCTCTGTCCAAACACAACTCTAACCCTAGAGGAACCTGGACATGCATCCTTAATCTGCTTAGTGTTCTCTCTCCAAACACAACTCAAACCCTAGAGGAACCTGGACATGCATCCTTAATCTGCTTAGTGTTCTCTCTCCAAACACAACTCTAACCCTAGAGGAACCTGGACATGCATCCTTAATCTGTTTAGTGTTCTCTCTCCAAACACAACTCTAACCCAAAAGGAACCTGGACATGCATCCTTAATCTGCTTAGTGTTCTCTCTCCAAACACAACTCTAACCCTAGAGGAACCTGGACATGCATCCTTAATCTGTTTAGTGTTTTCTCTCCAAACACAACTCTAACCCTAGAGGAACCTGGACATGCATCCTTAATCTGCTTAGTGTTCTCTCTCCAAACACAACTCTAACCCTAGAGGAACCTGGACATGCATCCTTAATCTGCTTAGTGTTCTCTCTCCAAACACAACTCAAACCCTAGAGGAACCTGGACATGCATCCTTAATCTGTTTAGTGTTCTCTGTCCAAACACAACTCTAACCCAAAAGGAACCTGGACATGCATCCTTAATCTGCTTAGTGTTTTCTCTCCAAACACAACTTTAACCCTAGAGGAACCTGGACATGCATCCTTAATCTGCTTAGTGTTCTCTCTCCAAACACAACTTTAACCCTAGAGGAACCTGGACATGCATCCTTAATCTGCTTAGTGTTTTCTCTCCAAACACAACTCTAACCCTAGAGGAACCTGGACATACATCCTTAATCTGCTTAGTGTTCTCTCTCCAAACTCTCTTCTGAAAAATATAGCGTAACACATTCCCACGTGCTGCTACGACTATTTAAATAACGTACTTGTCATTTTTCTTTTTATTGTTAACATCCCAGCAACTTTTTACACATAACTTTAAAGTCTGTTTCAAAGCTCTTTTCAAAATGTCTGCTCCAGTGCACTGATAGTGTAAGGATTACTGCCCACATTGTCAAACAGGCAGTGCAGCAATACCATCCACGACATAGTACGGAACAGAAAAGCCAGAGCCACTTGTGTGTTTTTTCTGGGGGGGGGGGGGTTTTGCAATGATTTAGAGGCCAGATTTCAAATGCCAGTGCACTAGAGTGGCCATTTTGAAACAGACTAAAGTTATAAGTGTAAAAAGTTGTCAAACAAAATGCACAAACAAAATGCACAATCTTTTCTTAAACATGCACTTTGCTAAAGAAGGCAATTCACCAGATGTCTTTCACACACACACACACACGCACACGCACATGCACACGCACACACAGTATTTAAAATAAACAAAGATACAGCATCATAACCAGCTTTCATCCACAGCTTATATTGAGTGTACAAGAAAAATATAACTACTGTACAACCCACACCAATCTTCCAAGCATATATATATATCTCCAAACATAACCTACTGTACAACCAACACTAATCATCCAAGCATATATATATATATATATCTCCAAACATAACCTACTGTACAACCAACACTAATCATCCAAGCACATATATATCTCCAAACATAACCTACTGTACAACCAACACTAATCATCCAAGCACATATATATCTCCAAACATAACCTACTGTACAACCAACACTAATCATCCAAGCACATATATATCTCCAAACATAACCTACTGTACAACCAACACTAATCATCCAAGCACATATACACTACCGGTCAAAAGTTTTAGAACACCCCCATTTTTCCAGTTTTTATTGAAATTTAAGCAGTTCAAGTCCAGTGAATAACCTGAAATGGTACAAAGGTAAGCGGTAAACTGCAAACCCTCTGTCTGTATAAAAGCAGTGTTGGAACAGACTGTGTTACTACACCCTCTTAAGCATTATTTGGACAGTATTGTACTGCAGGAAGTAGTATATTGCTCTCATAATGGCGAGAAAAAGGCAATTAACAAAGGAAGACAGACAGTGTAGGTCTTTACTTTAGAGAAATTGCAAAGAAAGCCAAGGTGTCAGTGAGTACAGTTTCCTACACCATCAAAAGGCACTTGGAAACTGGAGGAAACTCTGACAGGAAGAGGTCTTGCAGACCCAAAGCCACAACAGAATAAGAAGACAAGTTTCTGAGAGTCAACAGCTTGCGTGATAGGCGGCTCACAGGACAACAGCTTCAAGCACAGCTTAACACTGGTCGAAGTAAGCAAGTCTCAGTTTAAACTGTGAAGAGAAGACTTTGAGCTGCAGGTTTGACAGGTCGAGTGACAGTAAGAAAGCCATTGCTAAGATGGCAAAATAAGAAAAAGAGGCTTGCCTGGGCCATGAAGCACCGCCAGTGGACTACTGAAGACTGGAAGAAGGTCTTATGGACCGATGAATCAAAATTTGAAGTCTTCGGTTCATCACGCAGGGTTTTTGTACGCCGTCGAGTAGGCGAAAGGATGGTTCCTCGGTGTGTGACACCAACTGTCAAACATGGAGGAGGAAGCGTGATGGTCTGGGGCTCTTTTGCTGAATCCAGAGTCGGCGACTTGCACAGAGTGACTGGCACCCTGAACCAAAACTGCTACCACAGCATTTTGCAGCGCCATGCAATACCCTCTGGTATACGCCTAGTTGGTCAGGGGTTCATCCTACAGCAAGATAATGACCCAAAACATACCTCCAGGCTATGTCAGAACTACCTTAGAAGAAAAGAACAAGACGGTAGGCTT
Source organism: Acipenser ruthenus (assembly GCF_902713425.1). NCBI lineage: Eukaryota > Metazoa > Chordata > Actinopteri > Acipenseriformes > Acipenseridae > Acipenser > Acipenser ruthenus. Next base: position 1,329,721 of record NC_081193.1, read on the forward strand.
CAATTCATGGAATGGCCAGCACAGTCTCCAGACTTAAACCCCATCGAGCTGGTTTGGGATGAACTGGACAGAAGGGTGAAAGCAAAGCAACCTACAAGTGCAACACATTTGTGGGAACTTCTGCAACAGTGTTGGGAAGAACTTTCCGAACAATATTTGATTTCCATTGTAGAAAGAATGCCACAAGTGTGTTCGGCTGTTATATCTGCAAAAGGTGGCTACTTTGAGTCAAAAATTTAGATTAAATTTTGTTAAACAAAACGATTCCATGATTTCTTTTTTATCTCCAGTTGTTTATTTGTTCTATGCTTTAATTTCAGAGTACATTGAGACATTAAACTGTGTAAATTTCAATAAAAACTGGAAAAATGGAGGTGTTCTAAAACTTTTGACCGGTAGTGTATATCTCCAAACATAACCTACTGTACAACCAACACTAATCATCCAAGCACATATATATCTCCAAACATAACCTACTGTACAACCAACACTAATCTTCCAAGTAATATATATATATATATATATATATATATATATATATATATATATATATATATATATATATATATATATATATATATATATATATATATATATATATATATATACACAGACGTGCTCAAATTTGTTGGTACCCCTCCACAAAAAACGAAGAATGCACAATTGTCTCTGAAATAACTTGAAACTGACAAAAGTAATTGGCATCCACCATTGTTTATTCCATATTTAATAGAAATCAGACTTTGCTTTTGATTTTTCATTCAACATAATATTGTAAATAATAAAACAAATGAAAATGGCATGGACAAAAATGATGGGACCGCCAACCTAATATTTTGTTGCACAATCACTGCAATCAAACGTTTTCTGTAGCTCTCAATGAGACTTCTGCACCTGTTAACAGGTAGTTTGGCCCACTCTTCCTGAGCAAACTGCTCCAGCTGTCTCAGGTTTGATGGGTGCCTTCTCCAGACTGCAAGTTTCAGCTCTTTCCATAGATGTTCGATAGGATTCAGATCAGGACTAATAGAAGGCCACTTCAGAATAGTCCAATGTTTTGTTCTTATCCATTCTTGGGTGCTTTTAGCTGTGTGTTTTGGGTCATTATCCTGTTGGAGGACCCATGACCTGCGACTGAGACGGAGCTTTCTGACACTGGGCAGTACGTTTCGTTCCAGAATGCCTTGATAGTCTTGAGATTTCATTGTGCCCTGCACAGATTCAAGGCACCCTGTGCCAGGCGCAGCAAAGCAGCCCCAAAACATAACCAAGCCCCCTCCATGTTTCACTGTAGGTATGGTGTTCTTTTCTTTGAAAGCTTCATTTTTTCGTCTGTGAACAAAGAGCTGATGTGACTTGCCAAAAAGCTCCAGCTTCCATTTGTCCAAAGGACATTCTCCCAGAAGGATTGTGGCTTGTCAATATGCATTTTAGCAAATTCCAGTCTGGCTTTTTTATGTTTTTTCTTTCAAAAGTGGAGTCCTCCTGGGTCTTCTTCCATGGAGCCCACTTTCGCTCAAAAAGCGACGGATGGTGCGATCAGAAACTGACGTACCTTCACCTTGGAGTTCAGCTTGTATCTCTTTGGCAGTTATCCTTGGTTCTTTTTCTACCATTCGCACTATCCTTCTGTTCAATCTGGGGTCGATTTTCCTCTACTTTTCTCCATTTAAATAGGCTGAATAACTGGTTACAAGATTGGAGACATGTGTGATACTAATTAAAGAAACGAATTAGTTTGAAATATCACTATAATCCAATTATTATCTTTTCTAAGGGGTACCAACAAATGTGTCCAGGCCATTTTAGAATATCTTTGTAGAATAAGCAATAATTCATCTCTTTTCACAGCTTCTTTGCTTTATTCTATGACATACCAAAGGCATGCAAGTATACATGATAAAATAGCTTTTAATTTCATCACTTTTCAGGAGGAATGAAGCATTATTTCAATGAGCTGTAAGGGTACCAACAAATTTGAGCACGTCTGTATATATATATATATATATATATATATATATATATATATATAATTACATACAGCAGAGGTTGCCCAGTGAAACCACACCAGTTCACCAGGGCACTTCATTGTAAACACAGGCAATCTGCCCACGGTTCCACTGGACCAGTCTGGTAGCAGCTATGCTGGCAGTAGCAGACTTACAACAGCCATCTTCTTGCTTTAAAACTTTTCAATCCGTGGGGATTTAAGGAATGGAGATTGTCCTAAACATTCTATTGAAGGGGAACTGAAGAATGCAATCATAGCCACTTACAAAGGCTTTCACATCTGATCATTCAGCGTGGACTTTCTCAGTATACACTGACTGACGAAGCACACTGTTATTATTATTATTATTATTTATTTCTTAGCAGACGCCCTTATCCAGGGCGACTTACAATTGTTACAAGATATCACATTATTTTTACATACAATTACCCATTTATACAGTTGGGTTTTTACTGGAGCAATCTAGGTAAATTACCTTGCTCAAGGGTACAGCAGCAGTGTCCCCTACCAGGGATTGAACCCACAACCCTCCGGTCAAGAGTCCAGAGCCCTGACCACTACTCCACACTGCTGCTCCTGTTTGCCGGAGAACGTTTTGTGTTGCTGTGTGCTGCAAGGTCACATATCAGTGGCAGGGCCCTAGGCTACAGTACAGAAGGTTCTGCTTTAACCTGTTCACTTGGGTGTGTCTCAGGCACTGGGATGCCCCGTTATTTCCTGTGGGTCTGTGGTGTACCAAGCTACAGGTGGCTGGAGGCTTATGGGGACTTCCACAATAGGTTAATAATGGTATGGCAGAGGTGTGTTAATGTCTTACGTCAATTACTTGTTTATGGTGAGAAGCCCTTGAAACAAGCTTTAAGAAATGACAGAAACGTTATGTCTAGATCACACTGCCGGCATGGTGCAGAATTAGTTACTGCCTTCGGGCCCTTTACCCCACCACATGGGTTTTTGTACTATCAACCACAATAAAGGAGACCTCCACAGAATCTGGTGACCCACTTTCAACATCCCACAAAAATAAAAATAAAACCCAGGCTTCTAGTTTCAGTCCATCTGCTGACTGTAAATGACTCAACATGTTAAACCAATGGTTAAGAATTTGGCAAAACACCCAGATACAGGCTGTATTCCTTTGTAAAATGAATGAACGGCCAGATCCACTTTTTCTAAAAAGAAAGAAACTGCTGAACACAAGAGAGACAGTCTGCATATTCATTATGAAACATGTACAGTGGAAATCATCAAAACCATTCTTAAAAGCAGGCCTGAAACAGAAACCAAACTTTCCCAGTAATTCCCAGTGTGGTTTGTTCACCACACAGACTAGGGCATGACTGCAACGCCCATTCAGTTTCAGTGGAGTACAATGAGAAAGCAAGCAAGCAAGCACAGGAAGCACCTGTGTCAAGAAAAATATTACACTGAAGCATTAAACAAGGCAGAGCTTCACAAATCCAACAAGATGGTCCTGTTCCACTTGTCTTATTTTCAGTCTTTACAGTGACAACACCAAGAAGGTGCCCTGTGCATCCTTGCTCATATGGATTATGCTCTGAAAGGTAGTCTGACTAATTAATGCTGATGAAATCCAGCTGATTTTTCATAACATAGCCTTCCTGTACCACAGTACAGTACATGGAGTCTATCAGAAGTAAACGTTAATCTTTGCCATGAGCGCCTCAAGAGAAAGCCCCTCCTCCAGCACTAAACCACAGTCCGTGTGCCCCGTCAGCAATCCAAGCAAAGAGATTACTGCAATAAACTGAATGCGCTTTACATGTACTGTACTGTTTTTCGCAAATACGAAATGCAACATAGAAAACGAAAAAAGAAAAAAAAAAACATTATAAAGCAAACGTAGAATGACATTTTTTTTAAATTGGGAGGTTTATACAAAAAAATACTTTAAGTATATACAGTACTCGCAACCGTAGTTGTCAAGGCTCAGCCGTTACCATAGACACGGTCTGAAGGGAAACGGAAGCTCTGCCTAGCACTTGCGCAGATGTATAATTTGGTGCCCTACAATTCCTAAATATATATATTTTTTAAATGGGTAGATTGATGTATGTGCAATTATTATGACAGCCCCACTATAGTAGGGCAGTGTAAATTGTATATATATATATATATATATATATATATATATATATATATATATATATATATATATATATATATATATTACTGTAAATAGGCAGTTGATTGAAAAGAGTGGGGGACTATGTTACCGTTACTGCCGCTAATGAGAAATTATGGTATGTAAATTATTTGTGTTAAATAAAATAAAATAAAAAACTGATAATGTTTAATAACAAAATATGTATGTAGTTAAAACATGATACAACTATACTATTATTGATGCACATCTATTTGAGTTGTTTTATTAATGTGTATCTGTAATAAAAACAATTTGTGAAAAATAAAACGAACAAATTATACAAAAAAGAAAAAGAACTTTACAGGGCTCTGAGTACAATGGTTAAGGAAGTGTTCCCATTTCAGTACTGTACTGTTATTGCCACCTCCTCCTGCCAAAACAAAACAATGACTTGAACGGAAATGTATGAGCAGCAAGGGCTGCTGGAGCAAAGGGACTACGCTGTAGAAACCTCGCAATGCATCTACCACTTCGCTTTTCCATACATGACAATTTAAATATACGTCTGGCTCATAGATGCAAGCGCACGAAAAGCCCACACACGTATTTACTGTACCCTGCATTTATATTTTCTGTGTTAAATCCAGCATTGACTGGAAACCTCCTTTTTATGCTCGCAGTTTGTTAATGTGTATTTGTTTTTGGATGTTTTTTGATATTTTATTGTATATTATATTATTGTATAGTATATTTGTAATGTGAAGCGCATTGGGATGCCTTGGCATGAAAGGCGCTATACAAAATAAATTTGATTGAGTAATGAAGCAAAAATAATCTGGCTCCCAGCAGCACTGGGGTTATGGCTGAGGAAATGACACAGAAGAGAGTGGCCATAGCAAAATGAAAACATGCGAGGCGGACGCTGTGCATGGCTTGTTCAAAGAACCATAGTCAACTCCACATGCAGTTTCACAAAACAGCTCCTGTAACTTGAGAGGTGCTTGAGGATCCTGATCGTGCTGTGTGAACCGGACTTCACTTGCTTCAGGGCAGAGCGCAGGAGGCAGGGTCATTAAGCAGCCTGGTGAAGCCCTGGCACTTTCCTTTACTGACAGACAGTGTGAATGCAGTAACTGTGCAGAAAGGGTGCCCAGAGGTGAGAAACATTTAGATGACAGCATTGGTTCCATTTACCTTATTCTATATTCATGGCGATAGTGCTGGGTTTCCATGTTGACATGCAGAAATAAAGCAGTCTGCATGCACTATCAAGTAATTAACTGTCAGCACAGCAAACAAAAGAAAACAATATTATAGTTTCTTTAAATAAAAGGAAAGAAGGTTAAAAACGTTGATCAAAACTGTCCCCCTAGCAGTGCAGGTTTCAGCAGACCCTTATTAAAACTCTAAAATACCTGCGCTGTCCTTAAAGCAAGTCTGGACAGCTTCATTCATAGCTGAAAAAAAATACTTCCATGCTTTCAGAACGGATTTGTTCTTCTGTCTGCACCAACCTTTCAAGGGCAAAACAGTGAAAAAAAAAAACAAGAAACATCACCTTTACATCATAATATTTTGTTTTAAATTAAAAAGAGCAAATGAACACCAGCCCTATATATATTTATAGAGAGAGAGAAGCGTGCAGAGGGGTAGGGATCAGGGCTGGTAGGTGAACGCAATCTAAACATGAAGACAGAATCCCAATATCTGCTCCTGCAAGGGAGCCGGCTCTTTTGTACAGCGGTCTCGGCGCTATGCTTCAGAGCGGGAGGTCCCGGGTTCCCGTCCCACCTCTACCTGTGAGAAACCCCAGCCTGCAGGAACCGAGATCGCCACAGTATATATGAATATCACAAGAGTAGCTTTGTTTATTTCTATCTAGTGTGCAATATACTGTTTACTTAAAGAGTAAGTAGCGGGGGTTCCGAAAAATATAGCTTAACACGTCCCCACGTGCTGCTACAGCTATTTAAATAACGTACCTGTCATTTTCTTTTTCATTGTTAAAAACCTGATAACTTTGTACACTTATAACTTTAAAGTCTGTTTCAAAGCTCTTTTCAAAATGCATGCTCCAGTGCACTGATAGTGTCAGGATTAATGCCCACATTGTCAAACAGGTAACACAGCAATAACATCCATGATGTAGTACGGAACAGAAAAGCCAGATCACTTTGCTTTAGAAGGCAATTCACCAGAGGTCTTTAACACACCCACAGAGTATTTAAAACAAACAAAGAGTGTACAAGAAAAGCTCACAGAGCACTAATAAAACAGAAGGTTTCTGATCTGATATCTGAAATTGCACCTGCCCAGAGTTAAAAATACCCATGCTCGCCCAGACATGCAGCCAGTCTGAGGCGCTACTCAAACTGGGAGTAGCTTCTACTCATTGTGACCTTTAAGCCCAGCAATTAATCAAAGAAAGCACTTTTTATTGCTCTTCAGGTCAAACATTTTACGATACTATTTTTTCAATAAATCTGTTGAGAAGTAATTACACAATTTTACAAAAAGGTTTCATAAGATGGCAATTTCATCTACACATGTCAAGAGCACACCGCATCCATAGAACAGAAGGGTTCTGATCCCTTTGAAACATGCAAGTACAGCCTTGCTAGCAGGTCAAACACTGCATATAAGCCTTTGGTGGAGTGATTTGAAATCAGATTGGGAGCCGCCTAACAAACATGCTAATCCAAAACCTGTTGAACAGCAACTTCTGATAAATTTGCAATGTTATGAGGCTGACTTGTCTTGACCAATGCTGTGTACTGCGGGGCCAATACGTGAACAATGTGTCTGAATACGGTCCGAGAGGTCTTTGAACAGTCATGACCCAATGGAATTCACTGTCGTGTGCATGGCACACACCAGTCACAATGCTTCCTGTATGAAGCGCTCGTATTGAACACTGCAGATATGTGCATCACTGTATTGTGTGTGCATGACGGAATAAATGCAATGTTTAAAAGATGCTAAGAAACCACTTAGATCTTAGGTGTGTGTCGGAGGAGTCTTTGAAATTAACACCCTGTAATGCCCGAGCATTTATTAAATGAGAAAAGCTGCTTTATTTATGTAACTAGATTCCGTTTCTTGTTTTTTCTGTTCGGCAACACAACGTACTGCATATGAAAAATCCTGGCTTGTGAGGCTGGATTTAAAAAAAAAATAATAGAGGGGTGGCTAAGCATTGGATCACATGTGATACAAAAATGGGCATTACAGGGTTAATCCCAGCTACTAGAGATCTTGTCTAAAAGTTTTATAATGGTTGTATGAAGCTGACACTCCGCTGAAATACAGCCACTGGAGCACCCATGCTTTTTCTGTATGAAGCTGGCACTCTGCTGCAATACAGCCACTGGAGCACCCATGCTTTTTCTGTATGAAGCTGGCACTCTGCTGCAATGCAGCCACTGGAGCACACATGCTTTTTCTGTATGAAGCTGGCACTCTGCTGCAATACAGCCACTGGAGCACACATGCTTTTTCTGTATGAAGCTGGCACTCTGCTGCAATACAGCCACTGGAGCACACATGCTTTTTCTGTATGAAGCTGGCACTCTGCTGCAATACAGCCACTGGAGCACACATGCTTTTTCTGCATGAAGCTGGCACTCTGCTGCAATACAGCCACTGGAGCACACATGCTTTTTCTGTATGAAGCTGGCACTCTGCTGCAATACAGCCACTGGAGCACACATGCTTTTTCTGCATGAAGCTGGCACTCTGCTGCAATACAGCCACTGGAGCACACATGCTGTAATTGCACTTTCCTGCTACTGGAGCATCACCTAAAGCCCATTACACAGTGAAGCCTCCTAAATAATTAGTACCGTTTCCACAAAGTACAATATATCAGACCATAGACCTGGCAGCCATGTGGCTCAAACACAGTGTTTCAGTAAAAACAGTAGAACCCCACTGTACCTCCCCGTGTTTACATTGAGAGACAGCAGCTTTCAAATGGATTGACACAGAGGGGTGTGGCGTGTGCACAGAGGAGGGTATGGTTATCTCTGATCTATTTCCACTGGCCAGGCCAACGATGTGCTCTGGGTGATTGTGCTCTTGTGCAAAACTGACACTGACTGATGGGCCCCGTTTATCTGTATGTTTTCACGCAGCAGAGGTGATGTTAAGCATTAGCAGCAGGTTAAAAAAACTGAAATGCCATTTTCTTTACCACAGCATGGGTCATAATCCCCTTTGCTCTTTGACCTGTGAATTTTACACAGATCCCATCTTAAAGACTTTCCCAGCTCAGTGCGTGTATTGGGTTTGCTCAGGAAGCTTTTCAAAACACGCTCGTTTCCATAAAACCAAACTGAGCTCGTCCAATTCATTCCTTCACTATCCATCCACAATAGAGATCACTTCAAGCAAAGCAGTCAACTCTGTATTCATCTGGAGACACTGTGTCAGTGCTAATATCATAAACAGAAATCAAAACCAATTCCTTCACTATCCATCCACAATAGAGATGCTGGTTCAAGCAAAGCAGTCAACTCTGTATTCATCTGGAGACACTGTGTCAGTGCTACTATCATAAACAGAAATCAAAACCATTGATCCCCCACCACTCAAGATAAACGTTGGCCCTAAACAAAATGTGAATTATTATTATTATGATTATTATTATTATTATTATTTATTTCATAGCAGACGCCCTTATCCAGGGCGACTTACAATTGTTACAAGATATCACATTATTTTTACATACAATTACCCATTATACAGTTGGGTTTTTACTGGAGCAATCTAGGTAAAGTACCTTGCTCAAGGGTACAGCAGCAGTGTCCCCCATCTGGGATTGAACCCACGACCCTCCAGTCAAGAGTCCAGAGCCCTAACTACTACTCCACACTGCTGCCCCTATTAATAAATGTAATAGATTAATTTGGTAACTCTCCTGTTAAAAGTAGATTGTGTCAATATATGGTTTGGAAAAGAAGAATCAATAACCTCGGAATAGCTATCAGTAGGCGTCTATAAGGTATGTGACTAATTGACTAAAATCCCAATAGACAAACTATGCTTTTTGGACCAATTAACTATTATGCGGGTCCTAATTGATCACAATGATAAATATAACAGATACAGGGCAGAGATCCTAGACCTTACATATCTCAAACATAACCAGCATGCCACACACTGCTGTATGATCAATATTTCTAATTCAGCTTTCGCCAGTTCCAAAGCAGTACAAGCTGAAAAAGGTAAATGCAAAACAATCTGCACCAGGCCATGGTGCACAAGCACAGTGTTACTAACACACCGATTCCTCACATACCAATCTGCACCAGGCCATGGTGCACAAGCACAGTGTTACTAACACACCGATTCCTCACATACCAATCTGCACCAGGCCATGGTGCACAAGCACAGTGTTACTAACACACCGATTCCTCACATACCAATCTGCACCAGGCCATGGTGCACAAGCACAGTGTTACTAACACACCGATTCCTCACATACCAATCTGCACCAGGCCATGGTGCACAAGCACAGTGTTACTAACACACCGATTCCTCACATACCAATCTGCACCAGGCCATGGTGCACAAGCACAGTGTTACTAACACACCGATTCCTCACATACCAATCTGCACCAGGCCATGGTGCACAAGCACAGTGTTACTAACACACCGATTCCTCACATACCAATCTGCACCAGGCCATGGTGTATAAGCACAGTGTTACTAACACACTGATTCCTCACACATGTTCCAGTACATCCCTCTCTGAGGCTCTTCATAGCTGTGGTAAACGCGGAGAAGCCACTGTTTGTCTCATGACTCCATCACATGTCTGAAATATTTAGTTACAAAACCCGCTGTTTAACTTAGTGGGCTCCAGCCCCCCCTTTTTCTTGTCTTTTTTTGGTAAGCTTGTTTAAATAATGATCACAGCCCCATTCTCTCCCTTCAGTAAGGAGTGCTCCGATTCTGCTCCCACACTAGACAGGCACTGCGGCTGATCCTAGCAGCCCTTGGCTCCCATGAAGGAACAGGATAACTTCTCTTAATTGGACTTGGCTGAGATTCAATCCCTACCGTGTGGAAACTGTTTGGGGTGCACATGACAATGGCTATTATTCACCACTCGTTCGTTTCAGTGGAAATCAGCCCCCAAAACATTATTATATCAGAAAAAGGAATAGAATGTAATCCTATTACACCTTGATTCATGTCTCAGCCTATATTGTTGACTCAAAAAAATAAACAGCCAAGAAAGTGGAAATCAAAGAGAGAAGATGCAGTTTCTTAGGCAGAAAAGGGACTCGATTTGCAGTATAAGTAATAAAATAGAATCTCGGAATGTGATATTATTGAATTGCTACTGTGTAATGTAATAACTATACTTGTTGTGTAGAAATGAAATTACAAAGACAATAAGAGAAAAAAAAGTTTTTGAAAAGTTAAAGATTCAACTGTGAATACCACCATGGGTCTCTGCATTCACTTTCAATATGATATTAGATCATTGCCAAAGTGAAAATGTCCATACTGTCCCAGTTTAAGGACTGATCACCTTAAATTTTGCCAACATCTCGATTGCATTCTACAGTTATCAGACAAACAAATCACAGCTCACTGAATCACACTGCATCGAAGTCCACCGTTTATTTTAAACAAAATGCAAAGAGGAACTCATAAATGCTGACCGCCTGTCCTGAGCCAGCTGACTTTTCACTGGACACACAATAGAAGAATGTCACAGGGCCGCTCTGGAACAGCATGGATTTGTTCAATACTTTCATTTGACTTTTGTAAAAAGCCAGCGCTTTACGTGGGTTTCAGCTAGCTGTTCACATTTACCAGTCCCTCCGTCACACCTAATGCAGTCTACTAGGGATGTGCTTTTGGTACATTACGAACGTTTAAATGCTATGCAGGGGTCAGAGTTTAAATGTTTAAACCATATCTACGTACACACACTCTCTTTATATTACATTCTGATGTACATTCTGACAGCCCTGGTTAATATTTTCTAAGCAAAGAAACCCTAAATAAGCAAATAACATTTTAACATTGTAAAGACTACAAAGTAAAAAAAAAAAAAAAAAACACATACAGACCAAAGTATATATTGAAATTAGGGCTGTCACTCGATTAGCATTTTGATCGGTTAATTTATGGCCATTAGTTGATTAACTGGTAGATTCATCCATGCACATTGTTAATAAAGGTAACGATCTTATAGCGGCTGTACCGCATGTGATACAAAAAAAAATCTAAAGAAAGAAAAAACAACAATGAGAATTTGGTATTTTTAAAAGCATTATTGTATTATTATGTTTGTCTTAGTAAACGTCTCTCTTTGTATATTTGTACTGCGTATTGAGATGTGCCTGGCCCTGTGGGCACAAAGTGAATAAACCTTTTTACATTACATTAGATTGAAATAACAAAACAAAACAAAAAATAATGTGACAGAATCTATCAAATGCACAGATTCCAATACATTGTTACAAACTGTGCCACAAATGGGGAATCCTTTTTTTATTTTAAATATCACCTTCTGTTGACAAATTACATAGATAAAGGACTTTTTTTTAAACAAATGATTTGCATAACAGTGCACTGGTAAATTAAAGCCTATACATAATTCATTTACACTTAGTCATTCTATGAATTAATATTGCAAAATAAATAAATAAATAAATCGTGTTACAGTATACATATTCACAGGGATGCAAGAGCTACAATGGTGAAGCATTGAACTTGTGTTTTTGTGGTACAGCAATTTTGTTTGGCATCATTATTTACATATCATGTTTTTCCAGTCCGGTTCCTCAAAATACATCCAAACGTGGCTTTGCCTCATTCCTTTGTTTAGAGATGCAATTTTATTAAAAATAAATACAAACGTCACAAAACACGCTTGTCATTAACTCTCTTACCCCCGTGCACTGAACTATACCACACCCACTACAGCATGAACACAGAACGTACCAATGAAGCGCCAGATCAACCAAGAATAAAACCCGCCCCAGTGTCAATCTTTCTGTGCACCAATTAAAAATACTACTTGAAGGCAATTGCCAAACCCCTTCCTTTTTATAATATCCGCCCTTACTGTGGCACCACAGCAGTCGGATACGCGACGGACTGACTGTATATGAGGATAAATTACTAAAGTGAACACATTAAAAAATATGCATTTGGTGAAATCTGTGATGTGACCGGTTATGCGTCTAGCATATTATTCAACGTTTAACCACTTCTCTAGAGTTTATACGTTTAAATGTTTAAAATTCCCATGCCTACAGTCTACCTTTGTCATGATATGCTGACTATTGACAGTTACAGTATGTAGACAATCAGGAGAGAAGCAGTCAATGGTACTGATCTACCCACACATACACAAACACAAAGCACTTTCCTGAAACAAGCATACTAAGCACAGCTCTGATCAGAACCCCTCCACACCACATAGCAACCATGGAACACACTGCTGGAGACAGCACGTCAGAAACATATTGGGAAAGTCGAGTACAAGCATGTAGGATTGCGATAACAAACTGAATTGTTTAGGAAGGCATTCCCCTTGTGTGCTGATGCAATGGGAATTCCTGCAGCTGTTTTTACAATACATTTTCATTTATTTATAGGTTTTTATTGATGCGACATACAGTGACTTGTCAAAATAACCCCCTCTTCTGAGAAGCCCTGGTTTAACAAGAGGCCGATGCTATTGCCTTGAAAAACAGATGATTATCCTGATGGGAAAATACATTAATGTGTCTGCAAATGTGGCTACTGGACAAAGTCCTGTTCATCTGTTAACTGTTATGGCTTTATGAGCTGCTGTCTACAACGCAGCCAAAGTTACATATCGGTGTCAAAGTGTAAATGCATATTTAGCAATAATCTCTTACAAAAACAAGAAAGACATTGAGTTTCATCCCTCAAACAGCAAGCAGTTTGATCAGGCACAATGACTGTCAACGCTGCCAACGTACACTTTCATATACCAGCTGCATTCACTGCTCCACTGGCCCTCGTGAGAAACTGCTTAAGGCTGCTAAGCTGGAGAATCTATACGTGCTCCTTTATGGAAAACAGACAAGTTCGGATTTCTAATATGAAAAGAAGACTTCCCTCAGGACTTGAGCACTTCAAAATATGAATCTCAAGCAACAAATACTTGAAACGACACAGAAAGGAAAGCCTGAACCACGTCACAGAAAGGAAAGCCTGAACCACGTCGTGATGCTCTTTCTGTTTGTTTGAACTCACTCTGAGCAGTTCTAGTTCTGCTTCTCCAATACTGAAGTCTTACTCACTTTGGTCTTCCTTGGAGGCCTTGTATGGCCGTGTGACTGCTCCTAATTCTCAGTAAAACTAAAAGACTTCTTAGTAGTCTAGCTGACAAAGGTTTCTACAAATTCATTTTGTATTTGGTCCTTCTCATTCTAGACAACGCTTGCAACACTGTGACAATTGGGTTGAAAGGTCATGGTGTCATATGATTTCTCTGGAATCCCAAACTGCCAACCTATCAGGAGGAACAAATATAAGAAAAGGGTAGATTTAAAATGTAATTTAGCGATATTCCCGATCGCAAGAACCATCTCAAGTATGAGACTGAATGATGAAATGAATATATTTTCTCTGCCCCCCCCCCCAGCATGCACACAAAAAAAAATAAGTATTCAATCGCAGAATTTACTGTAGCCTTTATTATGTGTGCATACAGTTAGTGTGTGTGTGTGTGTGTGTGTGTGCCAGCCTTATTGGTAAGATGTAGTCCCCCATAAGGGACACAAATACATCAAACCTCATTAAAGTTAGGTGGAGACCCCAAAAAGGTAATTTTTTTGGTGTTACTAAACATCTTTGGGCCCACTCTGTGACTTTTTAACCTGGTCAATTTTCAGTATACTTTTCTGTTTGTCTTCCCCGGACACTCCTGCCAACAGCCCACTAAGCATATTTGGCTCAGGATGTTGTGTCAGCAAAGTGAAATGCCTGTCTTAAATATTTAAACAGTTATATGCTGCTAAACAGGAGACTCCACACCCTCCTTTCTCGCAGCTTTGTTTATTTACTAATGATGGCATTTGAAAAACAAAGCAATGTTTCCCAATGTTATCAGCACGCTTCAGTAATCTGAGAAGTGTTGTCAGAAAAATAAAAAATAAAAGGCACAGTTATTATGACTGGAATAGGTACTAGAACTTGGACGCTCAATATGTTTAACCTACACGTACAGTCAGCGTATTGTAACAATGCAGCACTGCTTGAGAGTTACATTCAACTCCTGAACTAGGTTACAGCATTACAACGTCGCTATTACAGAGTAATGGTATTATAATTTATGGGGTGACGAACTTTATATAGCCTACAAATATGTATGATTGTGATTTAAAACGTAATAATAATAATAATAATAATAATAATAATAATAATAATAATAAGAATACAGAATGAGAATCCTGAAGCTAATTCGCGTTTCCCTAGTTTCTATTGAAGTCCCGAAACTCAGAGAAAGTAAACACTCTTGTGCTTTATGAAGTTAGTTTTTTCTAGCGTTCCATTCAGCATTGCTGCCTAAAAACACCTTGTATCATTAAAAAACAACAACAACATACCCCTTACCTTTCAATATATCCCTTACCTTTCAATATACCCCTTACCTTTCAACATATCCCTTACCTTTCAACATACCCCTTACCTTTCAATATATCCCTTACCTTTCAATATATCCCTTACCTTTCAACATACCCCTTACCTTTCAACATATCCCTTACCTTTCAACATGCCTCTTACCTTTCAACATACCCCTTACCTTTCAACATATCCCTTACCTTTCAACATACCTCTTACCTTTCAACCTACCCCTTACCTTTCAACATATCCCTTACCTTTCAACATACCTCTTACCTTTCAACATATCCCTTACCTTTCAACATACCCCTTACCTTTCAATATATCCCTTACCTTTCAACATACCCCTTACCTTTCAACATATCCCTTACCTTTCAACATATCCCTTACCTTTCAATGTATCCCTTACCTTTCAATATATCCCTTACCTTTCAATATATCCCTTACCTTTCAATATATCCCTTACCTTTCAACATACCCCTTACCTTTCAACATACCCCTTACCTTTCAACATACCCCTTACCTTTCAACATATCCCTTACCTTTCAACATGCCTCTTACCTTTCAACATACCCCTTACCTTTCAACATACCTCTTACCTTTCAACATATCCCTTACCTTTCAACATACCCCTTACCTTTCAATATATCCCTTACCTTTCAACATACCCCTTACCTTTCAATATATCCCTTACCTTTCAATATATCCCTTACCTTTCAATGTATCCCTTACCTTTCAATATATCCCTTACCTTTCAATATATCCCTTACCTTTCAATATATCCCTTACCTTTCAACATACCCCTTACCTTTCAACATACCCCTTACCTTTCAACATATCCCTTACCTTTCAACATACCCCTTACCTTTCAACATACCTCTTACCTTTCAACATATCCCTTACCTTTCAACATACCCCTTACCTTTCAATATATCCCTTACCTTTCAACATACCCCTTACCTTTCAATATATCCCTTACCTTTCAATATACAACAACAACAACAACAACATTTCATTTATATAGCGCCCTTCATAACAAGTATCCCAGGGCACTTCACAGAGGAAAACAAAAAACAAAAAAAGAGAGTTATACAAAAGCCAAATCAAATAAGTACACCTTAAGACGAGTTTTAAAAATCACTGAAGTGTCTGAATTTCTTATAATATTTGGGAGGGAATTCCACAGTTTGGGAGCACAGACACTGAAAGCCCTGTCCCCTTGAGTGCGCATATTGGAGCCTTCTTAGAGAACTATTTGGAAGGCTACACAACAATGCATTACAGTAATCTAATCTAGATGTAATAAATGCATGAACTAGCCTTTCAGCATCAACTAGTGACAAAAAAGGACGTAGACGAGCGATATTACGAAGGTGGAAAAAAGCAGTCTTAGTAACACTGCGCACGTGACAAGACAGAAACTGCTGTATCAGAGTTTGTTTTAAAAGAAATATATATACCCCTTACCTTTCAACATATCAACATACCCCTTACCTTTCAATATACCCCTTACCTTTCAATATATCAACATACCCCTTACCTTTCAATATACCCCTTACCTTTCAATATATCAACATACCCCTTACCTTTCAATATATCCCTTACCTTTCAACATATCAACATACCCCTTACCTTTCAATATACCCCTTACCTTTCAATATATCCCTTACCTTTCAATATATCAACATACCCCTTACCTTTCAATATACCACTTACCTTTTAATATATCAACATACCCCTTACCTTTCAACATACCCCTTACCTTTCAACATATCTCTTACCTTTCATCCAGTCCACAACGTGTTTAGGGGTCCACTTTGTTATTGGATCCATGGCTAATGAGTAATGTGTTCACACGATCTCCAATCACCAGCAGTGACAAACGCTGCAATCCTGCAATGGAGCTCGATATTACAGCACTTGCTGTCGGTAGCCAAGTTGTCAAATTCCAGTTTGGTTCGAGTTTCCACACATTTAAAAACTCTACTTTGTTTTCGAAGTCCGTTTCACAGTGAAAGTCTCCCCGGTACTCCCTCATTCACTCACTCACTCTCTTGCACCGTGGTATGTTTGCATGAGAGCAGAGGAGGGATAGCGATGTTATTAAGAGAAAGGGAACTCCCACAGGATCAGGTTGCATTTTCAGCTGTTTCTCCACCTCATGCGGCTCAAAATGCTTAAAGGGGAGGCGGCTATTTCCTTTGCTCCAATACTTTTTCCCCCTTTGTTTATGAGCAGACAGAAATACAAGTATAACTTGCGTCCCTTGGTGCGTTTAGAAGTCTATTGTAGACTTGTGTATAAAGTTGCCAAGAACGCTAAACTCCACAACAGCCTCCACGCTTTATTAAAATGCTTTGTAAAAGTGTAGCTGCAGTTTTCATTGTATTAGTCCTATTAATGCCCCATTCTCCAACAGGTACGCCTGTCTATTATAAATAAAATATAAGTTTTGTTCTCTCTAGATATTTGTGTTTTGTTTTAAAAGCCGAATATAAAGGCTGTCATTTTCCCCCAAACAATACGACACAGCAGTACGCAACTGTAGCGTTTAATTCCACTCATGAAAGCGCTTTGAGGTCCTTTGATGAGTGACGCTATATAAATAAATACTGTTGCTGTAATCAAAACTGGCATGACATGGATGATTCGTGTGATCGAGTTTGTGTTGTTTGTGTTAATCCAATCACCGAACTGAATTGCTCTTTTCACACACGGCTCTATGTGCATTCACAGTGCAGTCTGCAAAACAAAGTTCCTCCAACAAGGCGTGCTTTTGTCACCCTTTCTTTGGTTGGGCCCTGGAAAATGTGCCTCACTGTTTAAGATTGTGTATTTAAAGCTATGGGTGTTTTTTGCATTATTCAGATATATTTATTTATATATAATATCAACATTTCCAATTGTGTTGTGCATATATAGCACATTCTGTAAAGAGATTCCTTGAGCGCTTGTAATTGGAACAACATGGAGCTGGGGCAACAGACCTGAGGAGAAAGGAGGCCGGGGCTATGTGAAGCCAAACCTGGCTGTAAAAAAACATCTTTGCGGAGACACGCTGCGAAATGCGTGGACTTACGCGTATACAGTAGATACAATGGGGTATTGTTTATCTGCTTCTGGCTGAAAAAAAGTTTCAAGTTATTGTCTGAATGCCTTTTGTTCCATGCTCCATTGATAACGCAATCGTTACATCATTCAGGGCTGGTTTTTCACGAAAGGGTTAGTGTGATGTGCAGGTTCTCATTGTTAAAGCGCCGGGTGACTTCTACAGCTGGTACTAATGAATGGGTAGTTGTGGTGGTCTTGTGATCCTTGTCAAGAAACTGCCCAGTGAAGGTCAGAAAAAACACAGATGGGGACATCTGTTGGCGAAATGCAAAACTGCAGGCAAACAACTGTTGCTAATGTAATGTAACCCTTATTTCCCAACACCTCCCGTATTACATTGGTTGAATATGGTACACGTTATTTTCAGTATAACAACTGATATGTTTTTTGGAACTGAATATTATAAATCTTGGAATAATTGTTGCTGTGTTGTGTGTACGCAAAAGCTGATGTTAATGTATTCTATAGAAGCTGAACAACAGCTTGGGGAGAATCGGAAACCTTCCCAGCAGTGGCGTCATTTAGGGTCGGCTCCTTCAGTTCGGCAAAAACATTAGACTGTATGCTGGTGTTGACAAATGTGAAAGCGAGAGAGGCTACCCCTTTTGGTTTTTTCGTGATTATCTGTGTAAAACTTTACTACATATTTCTACTTTCGACATTCACAGAATGGTGGTGCTTATATTTAGCTCTTTATGTTCATTGGTTTATATTTGATACAAAGTGTCATTCTTTATGGAAAGCGGATGAAATGTATCAAACTGAACTCGAGGTTGTGACTCTGTGAATACAGGACCTTTTTCTTTCAATGATCTGAAATAAGAGTAGTCTAAAGTCCCTAGCTGCTAGTGTAAAACGGGTTTTAAAACACGATGCTGTAGTGCTATTTTTTATCTGGGATATCAGAAGCTGGCAGCAGAGCGATTCGGTTACGTTCAAGCCTTTACCCACTTTTAAAACACAAAAGGTTCAGTGAAAACAACGACCGTAACATTACGCACTTTATTACTGTAAAATGAGACTTCGTGGAACAACATTTTGGAGTTTGTTATGAACCAGTGCCCTGAGTTAAAAATACTCGCATTGCACAGTTTGTATAATTTATTTTAAGAATGAAAAGAACGTTGACAAAGCACAGCACGCTACCTCATTGTAAAGTGCATGTTTTTTTTCTCATTCATGAATGCTATTTGGCACACAGAATGTTCAATGTTGACACAACTTTGCCCCCCAGATTGTTTTTGACATGACGCCCGTTTCCCAGGAATATAGGCGGAGCTCTGATGGAGGCGGAGCTTGTTGTGGCGGAGCTTGATGTAGGCGGAGCTCTGTTTTGCTTCTGTCACTCAGTGGCTAGTTGCCTGTTCTGTCGGACAAGCATGTTGCCAGATCATGAAAAAATGACTAGACTTGGAGCGAAACCCTCCAGATTTCTACTTTACTACATTGATATGAAATGATGGAAAAGGGATGACATTGAGCATTCCTACGGGTATTGTTGAAAACAAAAACAAAAATTGACTGTAAAAATGAGCTTATTTTGGTGATTACTGGTGTTTGAGAATCAGCCCAGAATCTCGGACATTATAAAAGCAAAGCGGCCCAGAACTCCGAAAAAGCAGTCTATATGTAAAACTGTGATTACATTACAGGTAAAGGAAAGAATCCTGTAACAAAACTGGAATAGTGGGCAGGATATATATTTGCAATTAAAATAAATCACACAAACGATTATACAGTGCCTTGCGAAAGTATTCGGCCCCCTTGAACTTTGCGACCTTTTGCCACATTTCAGGCTTCAAACAAAGATATGAAACTGTAATTTTTTGTGAAGAATCAACAACAAGTGGGACACAATCATGAAGTGGAACGAAATTTATTGGATATTTCAAACTTTTTTAACAAATAAAAAACTGAAAAATTGGGTGTGCAAAATTATTCAGCCCCCTTAAGTTAATACTTTGTAGCGCCACCTTTTGCTGCGATTACAGCTGTAAGTCGCTTGGGGTATGTCTCTATCAGTTTTGCACATCGAGAGAATTTTTGCCCATTCCTCCTTGCAAAACAGCTCGAGCTCAGTGAGGTTGGATGGAGAGCATTTGTGAACAGCAGTTTTCAGTTCTTTCCACAGATTCTCGATTGGATTCAGGTCTGGACTTTGACTTGGCCATTCTAACACCTGGATATGTTTATTTGTGAACCATTCCATTGCAGATTTTGCTTTATGTTTTGGATCATTGTCTTGTTGGAAGACAAATCTCCGTCCCAGTCTCAGGTCTTTTGCAGACTCCATCAGGTTTTCTTCCAGAATGGTCCTGTATTTGGCTCCATCCATCTTCCCATCAATTTTAACCATCTTCCCTGTCCCTGCTGAAGAAAAGCAGGCCCAAACCATGATGCTGCCACCACCATGTTTGACAGTGGGGATGGTGTGTTCAGGGTGATGACCTGTGTTGCTTTTACGCCAAACATAACGTTTTGCATTGTTGCCAAAAAGTTCGATTTTGGTTTCATCTGACCAGAGCACCTTCTTCCACATGTTTGGTGTGTCTCCCAGGTGGCTTGTGGCAAACTGTAAACGACACTTTTTATGGATATCTTTAAGAAATGGCTTTCTTCTTGCCACTCTTCCATAAAGGCCAGATTTGTGCAGTATACGACTGATTGTTGTCCTATGGACAGAGTCTCCCACCTCAGCTGTAGATCTCTGCAGTTCATCCAGAGTGATCATGGGCCTCTTGGCTGCATCTCTGATCAGTCTTCTCCTTGTATGAGCTGAAAGTTTAGAGGGACGGCCAGGTCTTGGTAGATTTGCAGTGGTCTGATACTCCTTCCATTTCAATATTATCGCTTGCACAGTGCTCCTTGGGATGTTTAAAGCTTGGGAAATCTTTTTGTATCCAAATCCGGCTTTAAACTTCTCCACAACAGTATCTCGGACCTGCCTGGTGTGTTCCTTGTTCTTCATGATGCTCTCTGCGCTTTAAACGGACCTCTGAGACTATCACAGTGCAGGTGCATTTATACAGAGACTTGATTACACACAGGTGGATTCTATTTATCATCATTAGTCATTTAGGTCAACATTGGATCATTCAGAGATCCTCACTGAACTTCTGGAGAGAGTTTGCTGCACTGAAAGTAAAGGGGCTTGTGGCAATGCGCCCCGCCCCTGTGTGCATTTGTGTGTTTTGTGTGTATGCGTGCGTATGTTAATGTTGGTGTATAGATTGGTACACGGGATATAAACGGGTCTGTGTTTCACGTGTGTTTAAAGTGTATAATTATATTTAGGCACGAGGATGGCACATCACTTCACGTGCAGATAAAATGTGTATAATGTGTGGCACGGGGTTGCACGTAATGAATTCACGTGCTGGGATTCAAGTGAGTAATTAATTAGTAATTGAATCCCAGCACAACAGTATATATAGATGCACAGTTTCACTCAGTCGGGGTTGGGTGTTCGGAAGAGGAGAACGGGTGAGAAAGAGAGAGAGGAGTAATTTAAAGTAAAGATCGTAAATAAAGTGTTTGTACTCACCGTGTTTGTTTGTCTGTCCGTGCACCGTTTGTTAAGTGTTTAGTCCGTTTTGTATGTCTATTTATTTTGGCGTGTAGTGCCGTGTCCCGTGTTTTGTTGTTTCAAACCTTTTATTTTCTGTCTGTTTATTAAATGCTGAACGCGATCACGCGTTCAGCCTCACCAAAACCCCATCTCTCTGTCATTTGTGTTCCTGTTTCTGGTCTGACGCCACCCACTCCGGCCGTCTTTGTGACACGTGGTGTCATCGTGGGATAGCCGCGCCTCCAAGCGTCAGACCAGGAGGGGTTTTGTTTAAAAAAAAAAAAAAAAAAAAAAAAAAGGATTACAAATATTGTTTTTGGGGGAAAAAAAAAAGAAAAAAAGAGAGTCAATGGCAGAAGACGCCATCAAACTGCGGGGCTGGTTCCTGGAGAATGCTGGGCTGGAGGCCCAGTCTCTGCCCATGGTCGTCCGGGCTCTGTGGATGATGGACTGTGAGAGATGGGAGGCATATCAGGAGGAACACACCCCAAACACCTTGGAGGAAGGTGTGGAGTTTGTCCTCAGCTACCTGGAGGCAACCATAAATGGAACAGCAGCCCAGGTAGCAGGACCACCAGCAGAGGAGTACCTGCTGTCCCCATCTCCACCAGCAGAGGGTGAGTACCTGCTGTCCCCATCTCCACCAGCAGAGGGTGAATGCCTGCTGGTTTTGCCTCCACAGCCCGAGCGGGAGGAGCCTGAGCGTCCACAGCCCGAGCGGGAGGAGCCTGAGCGTCCACAGCCCAAATGGGAGGAGCCTGAGCGTCCACAGCCCAAATGGGAGGAGCCTGAGCGTCCACAGCCCAAATGGGAGGAGCCTGAGCGTCCACAGCCCAAGCGGAAGGAGCCTGAACGTCCTACGCCTGAGTGGGAGGAGCCCGAACGTCCTACGCCTGAGTGGGAGGAGCCCGAACGTCCTACGCCTGAGTGGGAGGAGCCCGAACGTCCTACGCCTGAGTGGGAGGAGCCCGAACGTCCTACGCCTGAGTGGGAGGAGCCCGAACGTCCTACGCCTGAGTGGGGGGAGCCCGAACGTCCACAGCCCAAGAGGGGGGAGTCGGTGCGTCCACAGCCCAAAAGGGAGGAGTCGGTGCGTCCACAGCCCAAAAGGGAGGAGTCGGTGCGTCCACAGCCCAAAAGGGAGGAGTCGGTGCGTCCACAGCCCAAAGGGAGGCAAGTCGGGGCTTCCACAGCTCTGGGACCCAAGCCACCAGCAGAGGGGAAATGCCTGCTGGTTCAGCCCCAAGAGCCGGAAGGGGAGGGGTTACAGGCTCAACCCCCTGAAAATTTTTGGGGGGGAGAAGGGCAGGATGCTGGTGTCCCCCAGCAGCCTCTCGCTATGCTGCTGAAGGCAGCACGGCGTGCACATGCCCAGCCGCCACAGCAGAGGGAGCCAGCACCGCCAGGAGCAGAGGAGCAGGAGCTGCCTCTGCCTCCGCCACCACCACCGCAAGGAGCAGAGGAGCAGGAGCTGCCTCTGCCTCCGCCACCACCACCGCAAGGAGCAGAGGAGCAGGAGCTGCCTCTGCCTCCGCCACCACCACCGCAAGGAGCAGAGGAGCAGGAGCTGCCTCTGCCTCCGCCACCACCACCGCAAGGAGCACAGGAGCAGGAGCTGCCTCTGCCTCCGCCACCACCACCGCAAGGAGCACAGGAGCAGGAGCTGCCTCTGCCTCCGCCACCTCCAGAAGCAGAGGAGCAGGAGCTGCCTCTGCCTCCGCCACCACCACCGCAAGGAGCAGAGGAGCTGGAGCTGCCTCTGCCTCCACCACCGCCAGGAGCAGAGGAGCTGGAGCTGCCTCTGCCTCCACCACCGCCAGGAGCAGAGGAGCTGGAGCTGCCTCTGCCTCCACCACCGCCCGGAGCAGAGGAGCAGGAGCTGCCTCTGCTGCCCGTACCTCCGCAGGGAGTACGGTGGCCGGAGCCCCACAGGAGGGAGCTGCCGGCTACGAAGAAGGGGGAGGTCGGGGGACCACCTGCCCCCGCAGCTTTTTCGCTGCAGGACGGGACCAACAGGCTGTCAGCCGTGCCACTACCGGCAGGGGTGCTGACAGCATGGCCAGCCATGGGCCCACTGAAGCCTCCCTTCCCAGCCCGAGACTTTGTCCTGGACTGCTGGGTTTTTAAGGGGGGAGGTGGCCGTTGAGGCCATGTGTGCTGCGCACAAGGGGGGGTATATGTGGCAATGCGCCCCGCCCCTGTGTGCATTTGTGTGTTTTGTGTGTATGCGTGCGTATGTTAATGTTGGTGTATAGATTGGTACACGGGATATAAACGGGTCTGTGTTTCACGTGTGTTTAAAGTGTATAATTATATTTAGGCACGAGGATGGCACATCACTTCACGTGCAGATAAAATGTGTATAATGTGTGGCACGGGGTTGCACGTAATGAATTCACGTGCTGGGATTCAAGTGAGTAATTAATTAGTAATTGAATCCCAGCACAACAGTATATATAGATGCACAGTTTCACTCAGTCGGGGTTGGGTGTTCGGAAGAGGAGAACGGGTGAGAAAGAGAGAGAGGAGTAATTTAAAGTAAAGATCGTAAATAAAGTGTTTGTACTCACCGTGTTTGTTTGTCTGTCCGTGCACCGTTTGTTAAGTGTTTAGTCCGTTTTGTATGTCTATTTATTTTGGCGTGTAGTGCCGTGTCCCGTGTTTTGTTGTTTCAAACCTTTTATTTTCTGTCTGTTTATTAAATGCTGAACGCGATCACGCGTTCAGCCTCACCAAAACCCCATCTCTCTGTCGTTTGTGTTCCTGTTTCTGGTCTGACGCCACCCACTCCGGCCGTCTTTGTGACAGGCTGAATAATTTTGCACGCCCAATTTTTCAGTTTTTTATTTGTTAAAAAAGTTTGAAATATTCAATAAATTTCGTTCCACTTCATGATTGTGTCCCACTTGTTGTTGATTCTTCACAAAAAATTACAGTTTCATATCTTTATGTTTGAAGCCTGAAATGTGGCAAAAGGTTGCAAAGTTCAAGGGGGCCGAATACTTTCGCAAGGCACTGTATATATATATATATATATATATATATATATATATATATATATATATATATATATATGCTATTTGATAGAAAAAAGTAGATCACCACAGAAAGCCAATTCTTACATTCGTGGATAACATAACAATTTATATAAAGTAATAGGTAACAGTCACCTGTTGTTTGTTATATTTGTACAGCAAAATAACACATTATTTTTTTTTAATTGGAAGGTTCTGGAAAGCAGATCTCTCTCTCTCTCTCTCCCTCTCCCTCTCCCTCTCCCTCTCTCTCTCTCTCTCTCTCTCTGATCACAATGCCTCTAAGCTTTTCCACTTGTGTTGATGTCATATTCCTGTGACAGTAAAGGACCAATCAAAACGCGAGGCTGTTATGCGGTTCCATCCGGAGATAGAACAGTGTATGTCTCGCGAGGGCAGTTTCCTGGGCTTCACAGCTTTGTATATTTTCTCCTGGGGTTACATTGGCACATGATATTTCACATCACAACCACATCTGCCATGTTTGAGGGAGGGTTTGAATTCATTATGAAAATAATTAAAAAAGAACCTCTAGAAAAACCTCTTAAAATCCACATTTACCTTTAAAAAAAACCTTTGTTAAATTCTTACCTCCAGAAATCCCTGAGCTAGGAATAAAAACCTCTGACAACCCTGCTGACAAATTCACAGACACTCCACTCTCTAGGGTGTGTCCCGTGAAAATGGGTCCCCTGAAATACTAGAGGCAGGTAATAAGTTCCTAATCCCTGACTATACTAACAATGGGGTAACATGATATAACTGAATACAGCTCATATCATAATGATATCTATTAAGTGTTGTATCAGGATTTTAACTTTGTAACAGCTACTACAGCATTTGCTGTGCTAATGTAACACAATGTTATTAAAACAAAGCCGAAGCACGCCTGAAGTATTATTTAAATAGGATTTATATTAAAATTGAAGCTGTAGTTATTATGGTCTACATTTTCAAAAGACGGGTGCTGCTCACTGTAGATTAACTGCATCAAACAGTTATACATGCTTCGTATATTTTTCGTATTGCATTTCATGTATTAAATGTGCCATGTTTTTCAAAGTACTGGAGGAAATGCTTAGAAAAGACGACCCTTTGTACAGTAGTATCTAACTTTTTACAAATCCCTCAGCTTTACCTAAGTGTGTACTTTTGTACATGGAGGAGGAGGATGAGGAGGATTCAGACACGTTATGGGTTTTCTATTAGTTGTGTTTTATGTATCAGTAGAAAAAAAGATCACATTCCTTTCAAACAGAGTCCATGTTTGTCAGATTTATGAATGCAGAAACTCCACGTGTTTCAATAGTTCCTCCTAGTCTGCATTCTTGGAGCTCAAATATTCAAAGCTGTTTTTTAAATCCCCCCTTCTGGAGCTTGAACAAACGGTTTGCAAATGTGTTTTTTTTTTAATGCCATAATTTTCAGACTCTGATCTCACAATCTTTAAAACATGTTTTTTTAGATTGTTAATTGAAAATAAAACTGTGCTTAAACATAACCTTTGCATGTGTGACTCTGCTGTTAACCATTTTTACAGAAAGAGGGGGACAACAAAAAATAATTCTTTTAAAATGCGACCAAAAACTAAAGAGTGAGAGAGAGAGAGAGAGAGAGAGAGAGAGAGAGAGAGAGAGAGAGAGAGAGAGAGAGATCATGTTCAGTATCTTTATAAAAGAAAGTCACAAAAAGGAAGAGAAATTGAGCTGACTGCTCCATTTCTACAAGGTCTGCCAGGCTCTGAGTATTTCACATGATGTACACAGTGTCTATCTATATTTTATACTGCAGATAGCCCCATGTCCACTAGCAGGACAGGAGGTGACCTGCAGGGAGGTCATGGAGTGGGAACCAATGGGAACAA
This sequence comes from Acipenser ruthenus, assembly GCF_902713425.1. Lineage (NCBI taxonomy): Eukaryota > Metazoa > Chordata > Actinopteri > Acipenseriformes > Acipenseridae > Acipenser > Acipenser ruthenus. The sequence continues at coordinate 1,356,040 of NC_081193.1, forward strand.
TGATGTAAACCTTTACATATCAAGCAGCCCCTATCAGATGGTAAATATAGCTCTATTCTGTGTGCTAGCATTATTGTGGGCAGTGTAAGCTAATACAGGACATTTTAAACATATTTACTGTTCTTTAGGTCAGAGGGCAGGTACTTCCACGGAGAAGCAGCTATCCATGAAAAAAGAATTGTAATCTTTAAGGAAGACAGGCAGCCCTCGTGCTTGGGGATGTGTTTAAAGACAAACAGATCTGATTGAGAATGAAGAAACAAAGAAAGTGTCCTTTAGAGAAACGATGTGCAGACTCGAGAAGACAAAGCTTAAAGGCAGCTACATGTTTGGGATATTTCAGTTTTGATCTGTTTATTACCTTGTTCTATATGTTTTTGACCTGTTTATTATCCTGTTCTGTGTGTTTCTGACCTGTTTAATATCCTGTTCTGTGTGTTTTTGACCTGTAATATCCTGTTCTGTGTGTTTTTGACCTGTAATATCCTGTTCTGTGTGTTTTTGACCTGTTTAATATCCTGTTCTATGTGTTTTTGACCTGTAATATCCTGTTCTGTGTGTTTTTGACTTGTTTAATATCCTGTTCTGTGTGTTTTTGACCTGTAATATCCTGTTCTATGTGTTTTTGACCTGTAATATCCTGTTCTATGTGTTTTTGACCTGTTTAATATCCTGTTCTATTTGTTTCTGACCTGTTTAATATATTGTTCTGTGTTTTTGACCTGTAATATCCTGTTCTGTGTTTTTGACCTGTAATATCCTGTTCTGTGTGTTTTTGACCTGTTTAATATCCTGTTCTATGTGTTTTTGACCTGTAATATCCTGTTCTGTGTGTTTTTGACTTGTTTAATATCCTGTTCTGTGTGTTTTTGACCTGTAATATCCTGTTCTATGTGTTTTTGACCTGTAATATCCTGTTCTATGTGTTTTTGACCTGTTTAATATCCTGTTCTATTTGTTTCTGACCTGTTTAATATATTGTTCTGTGTTTTTGACCTGTAATATCCTGTTCTGTGTTTTTGACCTGTTTATTATCCTGTTCTATGTGTTTTTGACCTGTAATATCCTGTTCTATGTGTTTTTGACCTGTAATATCCTGTTCTATGTGTTTTTGACTTGTTTAATATCCTGTTCTGTGTGTTTTTGACCTGTAATATCCTGTTCTATGTGTTTTTGACCTGTAATATCCTGTTCTATGTGTTTTTGACCTGTTTAATATCCTGTTCTATTTGTTTCTGACCTGTTTAATATATTGTTCTGTGTTTTTGACCTGTAATATCCTGTTCTGTGTTTTTGACCTGTTTATTATCCTGTTCTATGTGTTTTTGACCTGTAATATCCTGTTCTATGTGTTTTTGACCTGTAATATCCTGTTCTATGTGTTTTTGACCTGTTTAATATCCTGTTCTATTTGTTTCTGACCTGTTTAATATATTGTTCTGTGTTTTTGACCTGTAATATCCTGTTCTGTGTTTTTGACCTGTTTAATATCCTGTTCTATGTGTTTTTGACCTGTTTAATATCCTGTTCTATTTGTTTCTGACCTGTTTAATATATTGTTCTGTGTGTTTTTGACCTGTAATATCCTGTTCTATGTGTTTTTGACCTGTAATATCCTGTTCTATGTGTTTTTGACCTGTAATATCCTGTTCTATGTGTTTTTGACCTGTTTAATATCCTGTTCTATGTGTTTTTGACCTGTTTAATATCCTGTTCTGTGTGTTTCTGACCTGTTTAATATATTGTTCTGTGTTTTTTACCTGTAATATCCTGTTCTATGTGTTTTTGACCTGTTTAATATCCTGTTCTGTGTGTTTCTGACCTGTTTAATATATTGTTCTGTGTTTTTGACCTGTAATATCCTGTTCTATGTGTTTTTGACCTGTAATATCCTGTTCTATGTGTTTTTGACCTGTTTAATATCCTGTTCTGTGTGTTTCTGACCTGTTTAATATATTGTTCTGTGTTTTTGACCTGTAATATCCTGTTCTGTGTTTTTTACCTGTAATATCCTGTTCTGTGTGTTTTTGACCTGTAATATCCTGTTCTGTGTGTTTTTGACCTGTAATATCCTGTTCTATGTGTTTTTGACCTGTAATATCCTGTTCTATGTGTTTTTGACCTGTTTAATATCCTGTTCTGTGTGTTTTTGACCTGTTTAATATATTGTTCTGTGTTTTTGACCTGTAATATCCTGTTCTGTGTTTTTGACCTGTAATATCCTGTTCTATGTGTTTTTGACCTGTAATATCCTGTTCTGTGTGTTTTTGACCTGTAATATCCTGTTCTATGTGTTTTTGACCTGTTTAATATCCTGTTCTGTGTGTTTCTGACCTGTTTAATATATTGTTCTGTGTTTTTGACCTGTAATATCCTGTTCTGTGTTTTTGACCTGTAATATCCTGTTCTGTGTGTTTTTGACCTGTAATATCCTGTTCTGTGTGTTTTTGACCTGTAATATCCTGTTCTGTGTGTTTTTGACCTGTAATATCCTGTTCTGTGTTTTCGACCTGTAATATCCTGTTCTATGTGTTTTTGACCTGTAATATCCTGTTCTATGTGTTTTTTATAATTCTATTTTGTTGTTTATGCCCATACCAGTATTTATTAGGTTTATTAACTAATGTGCTTTAAAACCAAAGAAATGAAAGATGAATTCCTAAGTGAGGTGGGTTTTGTTTTAGTTGAATGACCATTAGGTTTGTGCAGCTGTATTATTATTATTTATTTCTCAGCAGACGCCCTTATCCAGGGCGACTTACAATTGTTACAAGTTATCACATTATTTTTTACATACAATTCCCCATTTATACAGTTGGGTTTTTACTGGAGCAATCTAGGTAAAGTACCTTACTCAAAGGGTACAGCAGCAGTGTCCCCCACCTAGGATTGAACCCACGACCCTCCAGTCAAGAGTCCAGAGCCCTAACTACTACTCCACACTGCTGCCCTAACCACTACTCCACACTGCTGCCCTAACCACTACTCCACACTGCTGCCCTAACCACTACTCCACACTGCCGCCCTAACCGCTACTCCACACTGCCGCCCTAACCGCTACTCCACACTGCCACCCTAACCGCTACTCCACACTGCTGCCCCTAACCGCTACTCCACACTGCCGCCCTAGCCGCTACTCCACACTGCTGCCCCTAATCGCTACTCCACACTGCTGCCCCTAACCGCTACTCCACACTGCTGCCCTAACCGCTACTCCACACTGCCACCCTAACCGCTACTCCACACTGCTGCCCCTAACCACTACTCCACACTGCTGCCCTAGCCGCTACTCCACACTGCTGCCCCTAACCGCTACTCCACACTGCTGCCCCTAACCGCTACTCCACACTGCTGCCCTAACCACTACTCCACACTGCTGCCCCTAACCGCTACTCCACACTGCTGCCCCTAACCGCTACTCCACACTGCTGCCCTAACCACTACTCCACACTGCCACCCTAACCGCTACTCCACACTGCTGCCCCTAACCACTACTCCACACTGCTGCCCTAACCGCTACTCCACACTGCTGCCCTAACCACTACTCCACACTGCTGCCCTAACCACTACTCCACACTGCTGCCCTAACCACTACTCCACACTGCTGCCCTAACCGCTACTCCACACTGCTGCCCTAACCACTACTCCACACTGCCGACCTAACCGCTACTCCACACTGCTGCCCTAACCACTACTCCACACTGCCGCCCTAACCGCTACTCCACACTGCTGCCCCTAACCGCTACTCCACACTGCTGCCCCTAACCGCTACTCCACACTGCTGCCCCTAACCGCTACTCCACACTGCTGCCCTAACCACTACTCCACACTGCTGCCCTAACCGCTACTCCACACTGCTGCCCCTAACCGCTACTCCACACTGCTGCCCTAACCACTACTCCACACTGCTGCCCTAACCACTACTCCACACTGCTGCCCCTAACCGCTACTCCACACTGCTGCCCTAACCGCTACTCCACACTGCTGCCCCTAACCACTACTCCACACTGCTGCCCTAACCACTACTCCACACTGCTGCCCCTAACCACTACTCCACACTGCTGCCCTAACCGCTACTCCACACTGCTGCCCCTAACCGCTACTCCACACTGCTGCCCTAACCACTACTCCACACTGCTGCCCTAACCACTACTCCACACTGCTGCCCCTAACCGCTACTCCACACTGCTGCCCTAACCGCTACTCCACACTGCTGCCCTAACCACTACTCCACACTGCTGCCCTAGCTGTAATTGCTGCCCCTCTACAGCTGTCATTTTGTAGATAGATTTCCCATTTACCAGCTCTCAGTTAGTAAGCCTGATAAATATATTTTGCAGGGTTTGTAAACCTGGTCAATAATTATCTAAGCAGAAACAATGAACACGTCAAACAGGTAGACTATTGAATATTATGGAAGTGTAGATATACTGTACATATACTGTAAATACCCTGTAAATGTAAATACCGTGTAAATGCAGCAGTGTGGAGTAGTGGTTAGGGCTCTGGACTCTTGACCGGAGGGTCGTGGGTTCAATCCCTGGTAGGGGACACTGCTGCTGTACCCTTGAGCAAGGTACTTTACCTAGATTGCTCCAGTAAAAACCCAACTGTATAAATGGGTAATTGTATGTAAAAATAATGTGATATCTTGTAACAATTGTAACAGGCAGGAGTATTTGGTCTCTTACCCTCGAGCACAATTACACTGTTAGAGTGCTAAGCCCAGTTTGCATACCAATTAAAACCTTGATGTTGTTCTTTTTCAGTTAAGGGGAGATGTAGGGAAAGAGGGAAGCTTAAGGGTTCATTTTATCAACCTGCACTATTGAGCCAAGATAAGCCACAGCTAATCACCATGGATGGCATCACCCATCAATGTGAGCTGAACCCGGGATTAGGCTACTCCTGTGCTCTTGAAGGGACTGATAAAACACACAATGGGGTTTAACTGTGAACTGCATCTGAGGTGTTAGTGAACTAGTTCTCTCTGCAATCCTTTTTACAAACAATAGACTATACAGTGGAAACAAATACTTCCTATTGTTTGCTGCAAGTGTAAACACAAGGGGTACTTTGATCATAGATTAATCATGAAAACTATGGGTTACTAATTTACATGACCAGCAAAAGGACCTACCATGCTAAGAAGCAGCAGTAGGTTTATCTTTGTACAGAATCTAGCTTCAAGGCTACCAGGTTTCCCAGTTAAATGTTTGTGCTGTGCTTTTTGTGAAACAAATACTGGTACTGGATAGAAAAGAGCAACTGTACAGTGTGTTTTCTGAAAGTTCATTTAATACAAATGTGGGTTCCTTCTTGGAGAAGAAATCACTACCACACACAAAGAGTTGTGTGTTTTACCACTAGAAGAAAAAGCAGTACATTGTAAATACATTCCATGCCTTAGATTACTAGAATACTAATAGAGAAGTCTCTTTCCTTGGTACCAGAATTTTATCTTGTAGCCTTTCTACTGTATTAGAAACTGTGGGAACTGCTACCCTTTGACACCGATAATGCGTTTGGTATTGTACGTGTTGATCTGGTGTTGATTCATCTGCCATCCTAACACTATTACGCATAGTGATTTATTTCTGGGTCCTCTTGTTTTCTGTTTATTATAGTGAAAGCTTGGCTAGTCAGAGACCTGGACCATTAGCGCTACTAAGCTGCACATGCTTCTGTATTTTAATAAACCAGTTATATATTCTTCTATTCACATTTAACCAGTGAGTTTCTTTATCATTGGAAGATGCATACTCTTGAATTTGCTGGATTGTACACTAAATGAAATAAGCTATTTACACTGTTGTAACCAGCTCCATTAAAGTATGATTGAGACCATAACTATATAATGCAACCTTTCTAAATTCCAAAGAAATATATAGTGCAGCCTTGTCTTTATTTTTCATTAGAAGGAAAGTCTTGTTTACATACTCTAAAGTAGATTTTAAGTTGTATCTTTCTCTTCCATCTAAACACTTTTTCAACCCCTTTCTCAATCGTGGTGTCAAAGAGCTGCATACATTCTGTGTCTGCAGTTGTAGAATTTCATTTTTCACGTTTTGTAAAGTAAAACACTAATGAAAAACATTGTTTCTGTTATGATTTTAAAACCAAGCCCATGAGTCAAAGTCATACACTCAGACAGGAGAACATCTGTTTCATAGCCATTTCTGGGCAGGTCACTGTTTCAACAAAACAACAAACAATCTTTGATGTCTTTACCAAGCAGCTTCAAAACACAGCTTTTGATGACTCTTAGCTTTTGTACAAGAGTCATCTTCAATTATTGTTTGTAGGGGAGCCTTTGTGGTGGTAGCTTGTAGGGAGGACAGATTTAATTATTCGAGTCCTTCAGTTTTGTTAGGTTTCTCGTTTCATTATACTTGACCATGATGGTGGGCTTGTTGAGCTGCTCCACGTTTAATTAAAGATAGATCCCACACAGCAGTTTACCGGACATGCTGTACTCAGCGAGGCTCTTGATTATCTAAGACGTAGCAAAACACGAGTGCGGGTGTTTACACATGAGTTCATGTGATCTTTCACATCTTGTTTTAACCCTTTACTGCCCAGGGTATGTTCTCATACCTATTTAATGCTGATTTTCTCAATGTCAAATCCACTGGACACCGGGCAGCAACACCTTGTTTTGGCAGTGCTTGTCCTAAAAGGCGCTATATACTGTAATGTATATAACTGTAATGTATATGTTACGGCCAACATCCGGGCATTGTTGTCAGTGCCCAAGAGCAGCGGCCAATGACAGCATTGGCCGGGCAATGACAACATTGCCCAGTAGTAGTTGGTCAATGTTGAAAAAATCGTATTATTACGACTAAAATAAAAAAATAAAAAAAAAAGTATTGCTATTCAACCAGATAATGCTCTGACAAAATCTTTCATTTTAAATAATAAAAGTGAGATTTGGCAAAGCACAGTGTGTAGGAGTGTTTTATACATTATACAATACAGCTGTATTCAACCAAATGTACTCAATATTAATACAGCCAAAGACACAGAGCTAGTGTTAAAATCAACACGATGTATCCTTTTTTTTTTTTTACAATACAATATTTTTTCTTTACAGTGTACTTCTTGCAGCATGACAGGTTACTATGACACTTACAGTTGCACAGTTTACCATTAGCTTTTTTTTATGTACACTTATTGGTAAAACTTTGTTTTGCAAGAACCTTTTTTTATAACAACAACACAAAAAATGTTTATTTTCAGTGTAGGCTACTTATTGCTGCATGACAGACTACTAACTGGGAAGCTGGCTTGAAATTCGTTAAATTCATGAAAAATCGAGCATATCACAGTGGCATTAGAAGATCCCCGTACAAAGCAATGATCTAAAGCTAGAGTCGGTGGTCTGAAAGAAGCGATGGCAAAAGTCATTAGTGCGTTTTAAAACCTCAGTAAATTAAATGGTAAGTTATTAAATTAAATTGACGTCATTGGCCGTAACATATATATAACTGGAATGTGTATAACTGTTGCAATTCAAGCCCACTAAATCAAGGAGCATCTCTATAATTAAAGGCAAAGTAGTAGATAAAACATTCTTCATTAATGGTGAGGCAATACCAACAGTGTCTGAGAAGCCAGTGAAGAGTCTTGGGAGATGGTACGACAGGGATCTAAAGGACACAGTTTGTGTGGGAGAAGTTAGACAACAAGCAGTGGAAGGGTTGAAGAGCATAGACAGCTGCGCTCTACCAGGTAAACTAAAACTCTGGTGCTTTCAGTTTGGTCTACTGCCGAGGTTGCTGTGGCCACTGACTGTGTACGAGGTTTCTTTGACAACAGTAGAGAAGCTGGAAGCTTTAATCAGTTCATACATCAGGAAATGGTTGGGAGTTCCACGCTGCCTCAGCAGAGTGGGACTTTATGGTAAAGGAATACTGCAGCTACCAGTCTCTGCTCTAACCAAGGAGTTTAAGTGCGCCAAGGTCAGACTGGAAATGACATTAGTAGAGTCACGCGATAAATGCATAAGGGAGGCAGCACCTGTGTTGAAAACTGGAAGAAAGTGGGCGGCAAAGAAAGCTGTGGAAGATGCAAAGGCTGCCCTTCGAATTGGTGATATCATGGGGCAAGTTCAGCATGGAAGAGGGGGTCTTGGTTTCAGTTCAGCTTCTCCTACATGGCACAAGGCAGCCCCAGCTCAAAGGAGGAAGCTGGTAGTCAACGAGGTGCAAAAGCAGGAGGAGAGGATGAGGTGTATAAAGGCCATTTCCCAGGCCAAGCAGGGAGAATGGATAGGATGGGAGAGTGTGGAACAACACAAGATTGGCTGGCTAGACCTATGGTCAATGGAACAGAGCAGGATCAGTTTCCTCATCAGGTCAACATATGATGTTCTCCCATCACCACAGAACCTAAACCTCTGGGTAGGAGAGGATCCCTCATGTCCTTTGTGTTCATCACCTGCAACATTAAGGCACATTTTGACAGGATGTAAGGTGGCTCTTAGCCAAGGACGGTTTACTTGGCGCCATGACCAGGTGCTGTGATGTTTGGCCTTAGCATTGGAAGACAAGCGTAACATGACCAATAAGTTGTCACCTGTTCCATCAAAACATTACACACAAAAGACAACATTCCTCCGCCCAGGAGAGCAACCACCAAGAAAAGGTGTTAAAACCAATCCTCGCCCAGGACAACTGGAAGCTGCTAGAGACTGGAAAATGCTGGCAGATGTTGGTCAACGGCTTATTTTTCCACCTGAGATTGCCACCACTAACCTTCGACCAGATATTGTCTTGTGGTCTGGATCAGCACGCCTTGTTCACCTGGTAGAGTTAACAGTGCCATGGGAGGATGCTGTAGATGAGGCGTATGAGAGGAAGAAACTGCGGTATGCTCAACTAGCCACTGAAGCGGAACAGCGAGGATGGAGAGTTCGGGTTTACCCAGTGGAAGTGGGTTGTCGAGGATTTGTGGCACACTCTACAACCCGGTTTCTCAGAGACGTCGGATTCAGTGGCCAAGAGTTGCGTCGCACAGTGAAGAACTTATCTGAAGCAGCAGAGAGGAGCAGCAACTGGCTGTGGTTGAGACGGAAAGATTCTGGCTGGGGAGGCCGCACTGTGGTTGATCCCCGGAGCCAGCATCGCAGCCGTTGTGTGTGCTGATGCGCCAGGGAGGCAAAATAAGCTGATCCCTGGAGCCAGCATTACACTTCAGCCATTAACACCAGACAGAAGGATATCTACATCATCATATGGAAGGAAACGTAAATGGATGGAGACACATATGGATCACATTAGTTTACTGTAAAGCTACGTCTTAGTTGGTGCTTATCTTGGCGAGAGCCAAGTTCAAATCAGCATGAAGTTTTAACATCTACTCTCGTGTAATGGAAATCATGTAGATTAAGGTGTCATGAGCTAGTCGACGAAACACCAGGGATGGAAGGTGCCCACTTGAAGAGAAGTACTCTACTAAGATAAGCTGAGAAGGTACAGCATGACAGCAGCAGGGCACATACAGCGATCCATACAATGCTGTGCTACCGACGGGATAACCCGTATTTAATCTTGCAAATGCACTGTAAACAATACAATACCAAAATACAACATACATCTACAGCAGGGGTGCACAATTCCGGTCCTGGAGGGCCGGTGTCCCTCCTGGCTTTTGTTCCAACTGTGTTCTAAATTACTTAATTAGACCAATAATTGGTAATAATTGGTCCAATTAAGTAATTTAGGGCAAGGTTGGAACAAAAGCCAGGAGGGACACCGGCCCTCCAGGACCGGAATTGTGCACCCCTGATCTACAGCATAGAGCCCTGCTTTCAAACAAGCATTTCAAGGATCTCTACACAAGTGGCAATTGAAAAAGAGCTCCTGGACTTCACAATCTAGTCCACACTGCCAATTAAAACATGACCAGAAAAGTATCTTACTGTTGTCTTTAACAATGTGCAGTGAATTGGCATCCTTGAAGGAACATGCTCTGAAGTGGAGTGTTGCAAAAAGAAGATCTGTACCCTTAAGTTAAACTCCCTCCTAGTTTTCCACTTAAGTGTTCCTTGAGGATAAGGATATTGCAGAAAGCAGATTAACACATTTAAACCAATACCCTAGATAAGGGATAATGTGTCCTGAAGTGTTAATCTTAAACTTGATACCGAATGGGGTTTTATGCATCCAGACCCTGATTCTCGAGACATTTTATACACTACAAAAGTCTTCAATAACACTCAATGGTAGAATGTGTCATATTGTACATGTATTTTATATATAATGTGTCCTCTCCTAATCCCCAGGGTCCTAAAGCCTGAAATCTATCTATCTATCTATCTATCTATCTATCTATCTATCTATCTATCTATCTATCTATCTATCTATCTATCTATAGATAGATAGAGATAGATAGATAGATAGATAGATAGATAGATAGATAGATAGAGTGATGGAATGGATGCTTCTATCAGGCTTTAGGACCTTGGAGGGCCATCTTGCTAAAGGCCTCCTAAATTGGATCATTTATTGTGTAATTAAGGATAATGAGAAAATGATCATCAGCTGCAACCTATAACATTAATAAATAAAAAGGCCCCAGGTTGTGTGTTCTGGGGGTTGCTGTGTTAAGGCTAAGGCCTGTGTAGAAAGAAAGAAAGAAAGAAAGAAAGAAAGGTATTTACTGCTTATAGTTCTGTAAATGTGGGGTTTTGTGACGGGTGAACAGCTAGCGGTCCCGTAGAGTTAGAACTTAAGAGAAGTTTAGTTAGAGCTCTCTCTCTATCTATCTATCTATCTATCTATATATATATATATATATATATATATATATATATATATATATATATATATATCAGTGGCCAAGTTTGTCTGCCCTTTAAAATGAGACCCAGCACACAAAACTTGACGTTTTAGCGGTTACGCGCACACTTAATAATACACAAATAAACAAAATAAATACCTAGCTCCTTCGGAGCACCAGCAAACCACTCGAACAGCCCTGTCTAGCCCAGGACCGCTAAGCTGTTTGCCCGTTATAAAACACAATACACAGTTTTACAAAAATGCACAATATACTTCGTACACACAGTACTCTCTATGGTGACTGATCGGAAACAGCGCACACAGCCTTTTGTTTCCTTCTACTCAGCAATCCTGAATTAATAAACTGCAAGGCTTATATGCCCCACAGTAACAAGTGTGGGCAGCTGGCTCTAATCTACAATGATCATGCCCACTGCCAAAATAATTAATAAGTAATTCAATTAAATAAACGTGCATTTGCATGTGTTCTGGCAGGGAGGCTTTTAACCCCCCACTGCCCTGTTACAATGTATATATATATAGAGTCAGTGCTTGGAAATCCCGGCCTGTGATTGGTTAAAATATTTTTGCACCACTCAGTTCTTCTGAATGGAGACAGACATCTGTTATAGATGCAACTAGAAACACACAAGTCTGTAGTTTAAGGGATGTGCTTTAAAACATTCAGAAGGGTTCTGGGGTGTGTTTAAAACATTCAGAAGGGTTCTAGGGTGTGTTTAAAACATTCAGAAGGGTTCTGGGGTGTGTTTAAAACATTCAGAAGGGTTCTAGGTGTGTTTAAAACATTCAGAAGGGTTCTGGGTGTGTTTAAAACATTCAGAATGGTTCTGGGTGTGTTTAAAACATTCAGAATGGTTCTAGGGTGTGTTTAAAACATTCAGAAGGGTTCTGGGGTGTGTTTAACACATTCAGAAGGGTTCTAGGGTGTGTTTTGTTCTTTAAGTATGAGCTGGTCTGAAAAGGCCAGGTTAGGGCGGGGTGCAATGTGTCTGCGTCAATAGGAAGTCAGGGCTGGCTGCCCTGGACCGGACCGCAAGTGGTATCCCGCTTGCAGCTTGTTCAGAATGCCGCCACTAGAATTCTGACTAAAACCAGGAAAAGTGAACATATTACCCCTGTTTTGGACTCTTTACACTGGCTCCCTGTGCAGTATAGAATTGATTTTAATATTTTGCTGTTAACTTACAAGGCCCTGAATGGATTAGCACCTAAGTTATTTGCAGCAGTTACTGACCCCGTATCTTCCAAACCGCACTCTGAGATCACAGGATGCGGGGCTGCTGGTTATTCCTGGGGTTAACAAAAGCAACACGGGAGGGAGGAGGGCTTTTTCTTGTAGAGCTCCTAAATTATGGAATGCTCTGCCTTCGTTCGTCAGGGAAGCTGGGACCGTTACAGTTTTCAAGTCAAGACTAAAAACGCACTTTTATAAAATGGCTTTCTTATCTTAGTGGGTTTAATGTAACTTTAAAGTTGCTGCTTTTGTATTGTTATGTGTATACTGTTTAAATGGTCTGACACTTGTATGTGTGACATGCTATACAAATGTACTGTGGTTTGTTCTTTTTTCTGCTATGTACTGCACAGTGCTTTGCAATACTTTGGTATAATAAGCACTATATAAATGCTATATATATATATATATATATGAGGGTCCAGGAATTCTGCTGAAATAGTTAGTAATTGTTTTTTTTAAAGCAGAAACAACAATATATAATCATTCAGGAACACACATAATATGATATTAAGAAAGTCAAGGAGGAATACATCTATAATTAAATCAAAATCTTAAAGTGTTGCAGGAACGCAGCATTTATTTTCTTGCTAGTTTTATAAAGTTTCAAAAAAAATTCCACTCTGAAAATTGGTTTCTGCCTTTGAAATTGTTTCAAAACAGGGCCCTGAAGTAGTGTGTTGGCTTGGCAAAGTACATCTGTTGTTCAACATCTCTGAAATGTGTGAAATTTCTGATTTTCATGCATGAGCTTTTGGTAATCCACTTACAGTATGTTCACGATCCTGCTGGAAATAGCTGTACTTGCACATTCATGTTTAAGTAGGACTGTAACTAAATTAGAAAACAGCAGGAACCAGCTGGCTGCAAGCCACATACAGCTTGATAGCAAAGGCATTCCACCTGTCCTGTTTACCTGTCCTGTTTAACATCACTGTGATTCAATCACACCCTGTACAATCCATTACCTGTCCTGTTTAACATCACTGTGATTCAATCACACCCTGTACAATCCATTACCTGTCCTGTTTAACATCACTGTGATTCAATCACACCCTGTACAATCCATTACCTGTCCTGTTTACCTGTCCTGTTTAACATCACTGTGATTCAATCACACCCTGTACAATCCATTACCTGTCCTGTTTAACATCACTGTGATTCAATCACACCCTGTACAATCCATTACCTGTCCTGTTTAACATCACTGTGATTCAATCACACCCTGTACAATCCATTACCTGTCCTGTTTACCTGTCCTGTTTAACATCACTGTGATTCAATCACACCCTGTACAATCCATTACCTGTCCTGTTTAACATCACTGTGATTCAATCACACCCTGTACATTGCAACACTCAGCAGCTGCTTGCATCAGATTTTCAGCTCCCCCCCCCCCATGTTTGTAGTTTGTAATTTTCAAATCTAGTTGGTATGTGCTAAGATGTACTATACTTCCAGTACATAGAACAAACAGTCATTGGTGATACTCATTAAACTGTTGTGTATGTAATTACACAGCTTTTGCACCAGCAGGTAAAGTAAATTAGAAACTGCCATTATTAATAGGCCAATTGGATCATCTAGTATATTTGAAAGATATCTAAGAATATTTGAAAGATAAACTGTAATATTAGTATTTATTACTGTGAACTGTTGAGATTTTTAAAGGATCTGCTATTTTACATCTGGCCATATCTCTGATTACATGCAGTACAGTACTTAAAAAAGCTCTTTATTACAGGTCTGATTACATGCAGTACAGTACTTAAAAGAGCTCTATTGCAGGTCTGATTACATGCAGTACAGTACTTAAAAGACCTCTTTATTACAGGTCTGATTACATGCAGTAGAGTACTTAAAATAGCTCTTTATTATCTGATTACATGCAGAACAGTACTTAAAAGAGCTCTATTGCATGTCTGATTACATGCAGTACAGTACTTAAAAGAGCTCTATTGCGGGTCTGATTACATGCAGTACAGTACTTAAAAGAGCTCTATTGCAGGTCTGATTACATGCAGTACACTACTTAAAAGAGCTCTATTGCAGGTCTGATTACATGCAGTAGAGTACTTAAAAGACCTCTTTATTACAGGTCTGATTACATGCAGTAGAGTACTTAAAATAGCTCTTTATTACAGGTCTGATTACATGCAGAACAGTACTTAAAAGAGCTCTATTGCAGGTCTGATTACATGCAGTACAGTACTTAAAAGAGCTCTTTATTACAGGTCTGATTACATGCAGAACAGTACTTAAAAGAGCTCTATTGCAGGTCTGATTACATGCAGTACAGTACTTAAAAGAGCTCTATTGCAGGTCTGATTACATGCAGTACAGTACTTAAAAGACCTCTTTATTACAGGTCTGATTACATGCAGTAGAGTACTTAAAATAGCTCTTTATTACAGGTCTGATTACATGCAGAACAGTACTTAAAAGAGCTCTATTGCAGGTCTGATTACATGCAGTACAGTACTTAAAAGAGCTCTATTGCGGGTCTGATTACATGCAGAACAGTACTTAAAAGAGCTCTATTGCAGGTCTGATTACATGCAGTACAGTACTTAAAAGAGCTCTATTGCAGGTCTGATTACATGCAGTACAGTACTTAAAAGAGCTCTATTGCAGGTCTGATTACATGCAGTACAGTACTTAAAAGAGCTCTATTGCAGGTCTGATTACATGCAGTACAGTACTTAAAAGAGCTCTATTGCAGGTCTGATTACATGCAGAACAGTACTTAAAAGAGCTCTATTGCAGGTCTGATTACATGCAGAACAGTACTTAAAAGAGCTCTATTGCAGGTCTGATTACATGCAGAACAGTACTTAAAAGAGCTCTATTGCAGGTCTGATTACATGCAGTACAGTACTTAAAAGAGCTCTATTGCAGGTCTGATTACATGCAGTACAGTACTTAAAAGAGCTCTATTGCAGGTCTGATTACATGCAGTACAGTACTTAAAAGAGCTCTATTGCAGGTCTGATTACATGCAGTACAGTACTTAAAAGAGCTCTATTGCAGGTCTGATTACATGCAGAACAGTACTTAAAAGAGCTCTATTGCAGGTCTGATTACATGCAGAACAGTACTTAAAAGAGCTCTATTGCAGGTCTGATTACATGCAGAACAGTACTTAAAAGAGCTCTATTGCAGGTCTGATTACATGCAGAACAGTACTTAAAAGAGCTCTATTGCGGGTCTGATTATTATTATTATTTATTTCTTAGCAGACGCCCTTATCCAGGGCGACTTACAATTATTACAAGATATCACATTATACATTATTTCACATTATACAGATATCACATTATTTTTTACATACAATTACCCATTTATACAGTTGGGTTTTTACTGGAGCAATCTAGGTAAAGTACCTTGCTCAAGGGTACAACAGCAGTGTCCCCCACTGGGGATTGAACCCACAACCCTCCGGTCAAGAGTCCAGAGCCCTAACCACTGCTCCACACTGCTGCCCAGTACTTAAAAGAGCTCTATTGCAGGTCTGATTACATGCAGTAGAGTACTTAAAAGAGCTCTATTGCAGGTCTGATTACATGCAGTAGAGTACTTAAAAGAGCTCTATTGCAGGTCTGATTACATGCAGAACAGTACTTAAAAGAGCTCTATTGCAGGTCTGATTACATGCAGTACAGTACTTACAAGAGCTCTATTGCATGTCTGATTACATGCAGTAGAGTACTTAAAAGAGCTCTATTGCAGGTCTGATTACATGCAGTAGAGTACTTAAAAGAGCTCTATTGCGGGTCTGATTACATGCAGTACACTACTTAAAAGAGCTCTATTGCAGGTCTGATTACATGCAGTACAGTACTTAAAAGAGCTCTATTGCGGGTCTGATTACATGCAGTACAGTACTTAAAAGAGCTCTATTGCAGGTCTGATTACATGCAGTACACTACTTAAAAGAGCTCTATTGCAGGTCTGATTACATGCAGTAGAGTACTTAAAAGACCTCTTTATTAAAGGTCTGATTACATGCAGTAGAGTACTTAAAATAGCTCTTTATTACAGGTCTGATTACATGCAGAACAGTACTTAAAAGAGCTCTATTGCAGGTCTGATTACATGCAGTACAGTACTTAAAAGAGCTCTTTATTACAGGTCTGATTACATGCAGAACAGTACTTAAAAGAGCTCTATTGCAGGTCTGATTACATGCAGTACAGTACTTAAAAGAGCTCTATTGCAGGTCTGATTACATGCAGTACAGTACTTAAAAGACCTCTTTATTACAGGTCTGATTACATGCAGTAGAGTACTTAAAATAGCTCTTTATTACAGGTCTGATTACATGCAGAACAGTACTTAAAAGAGCTCTATTGCAGGTCTGATTACATGCAGTACAGTACTTAAAAGAGCTCTATTGCGGGTCTGATTACATGCAGAACAGTACTTAAAAGAGCTATATTGCAGGTCTGATTACATGCAGTACAGTACTTAAAAGAGCTCTATTGCAGGTCTGATTACATACAGTACAGTACTTAAAAGAGCTCTATTGCAGGTCTGATTACATGCAGTAGAGTACTTAAAAGAGCTCTATTGCAGGTCTGATTACATGCAGTACAGTACTTAAAAGAGCTCTATTGCAGGTCTGATTACATGCAGTACAGTACTTAAAAGAGCTCTATTGCAGGTCTGATTACATGCAGAACAGTACTTAAAAGAGCTCTATTGCAGGTCTGATTACATGCAGAACAGTACTTAAAAGAGCTCTATTGCAGGTCTGATTACATGCAGAACAGTACTTAAAAGAGCTCTATTGCAGGTCTGATTACATGCAGAACAGTACTTAAAAGAGCTCTATTGCAGGTCTGATTACATGCAGAACAGTACTTAAAAGAGCTCTATTGCGGGTCTGATTATTATTATTATTTATTTCTTAGCAGACGCCCTTATCCAGGGCGACTTACAATTATTACAAGATATCACATTATACATTATTTCACATTATACAGATATCACATTATTTTTTACATACAATTACCCATTTATACAGTTGGGTTTTTACTGGAGCAATCTAGGTAAAGTACCTTGCTCAAGGGTACAACAGCAGTGTCCCCCACTGGGGATTGAACCCACAACCCTCCGGTCAAGAGTCCAGAGCCCTAACCACTGCTCCACACTGCTGCCCAGTACTTAAAAGAGCTCTATTGCAGGTCTGATTACATGCAGTAGAGTACTTAAAAGAGCTCTATTGCAGGTCTGATTACATGCAGAACAGTACTTAAAAGAGATCTATTGCAGGTCTGATTACATGCAGTACAGTACTTACAAGAGCTCTATTGCATGTCTGATTACATGCAGTAGAGTACTTAAAAGAGCTCTATTGCAGGTCTGATTACATGCAGTAGAGTACTTAAAAGAGCTCTATTGCGGGTCTGATTACATGCAGTACACTACTTAAAAGAGCTCTATTGCAGGTCTGATTACATGCAGTAGAGTACTTAAAATAGCTCTATTGCAGGTCTGATTACATGCAGTACAGTACTTAAAAGAGCTCTATTGCAGGTCTGATTACATGCAGAACAGTACTTAAAAGAGCTCTATTGCAGGTCTGATTACATGTTGAACAGTACTTAAAAGAGCTCTATTGCAGGTCTGATTACATGCAGTAGAGTACTTAAAAGAGCTCTATTGCAGTACCTTTCCTGCAGAATCAGTGTGAACTGAATAGACTGTTGCTGCTGTTTTTAATGTCTGAATTCAAGGAATAAATCGTACAGTAACAGTCACAACTGGGCTTGCAGTTAGAACATAACCAAATACTATGTGTTGCAATCAACCTTAATGTATTGTTAACTGTCTAATTTCCTAGTACTATAAGAGTCTGGAACTGTGGTCATAACCGATACCTCATGTGTCAAGTTTCATAGTCCTGTTTCTCAGAGAAAGATGGATAATTTAAGTTTGGCTGTACCATGCTCCTTTGTTATTTCACGATACGATAATTCACAAATTCGGGTTATTCACAGCAAGCCGACGTCAACAGTAAACGAATTGTCATGTACTGTACTTAACTGTAAAAAGGATCTTCACTAGTTCACTGTTTTCAATATTTCACAAAAAGGAGAACTGTATTGCAAATGACTTTGTTTACAACATATTCAAATGCTGTGAGTAAAACCAGTATATATATTTACAACATATTAATTACACTATGTAACACAATTTTTGTTCCTGGGTAGTAAGTGTTATTTCCTAATTGCTTATGCCTCAAAAGTATAGAAAATGGCTATTATTCCCCACAAACTTTGCTTTTGTGACCAGGACAGTGATATTTTGAAATTTACCTATTTCCAATGAGAAAACGGGCGAATTTGTGTCTTTTCGTTCACATAAAGTTAGAAAAAAACAACATATGAATCCAAATTAACATGTATTTATACTAAAGTAATACAAAAATGACTACAAATGATTTAGAAGTGAGTAGTTTTTCGAGATTTACGATTATACTGTAAATCACTTTCACGAATCAGCCCCCAAATGTAGTCTCCCATCATGTTCTCGTTATACTGTCCTTGGTAGCGGCGTTCAAAGTCCAGTATATCCTGGTGGAAGCGCTCGCCTTGCTCCTCCGAGTACGCTCCCATGTTCTCCTTGAATTTATCAAGATGAGCATCAAGGATATGGACTTTGAGGGACATCCTACAGCCCATTGTGCCGTAGTTCTTCACCAGAGTCTCAACCAGCTCCACATAGTTTTCGGCCTTGTGATTGCCCAGGAAGCCCCGAACCACTGCGACAAAGCTGTTCCAAGCCGCTTTCTCCTTACTAGTGAGCTTCTTGGGGAATTCATTGCACTCCAGGATCTTCTTTATCTGTGGTCCGACGAAGACACCGGCTTTGACCTTTGCCTCAGACAGCTTCGGGAAGAAGTCTTGAAGGTACTTGAAGGCTGCCGACTCCTTATCTAGAGCTCTGACAAATTGTTTCATAAGGCCCAATTTGATGTGCAGTGGTGGCATCAGCACCTTCCGGGGGTCCACCAGTGGCTCCCACTTGACGTTGTTCCTCCCCACAGAGAACTCGGTCCGCTGTAGCCAGTCCCGCCTGTGGTAGTGCGCCTTGGTGTCCCTGCTGTCCCAAAGGCAAAGATAGCAGGGAAACGTGGTAAAACCGCCTTGGAGACCCATCAGGAATGCCACCATTTTGAAGTCTCCTATGACCTCCCAGCCGTACTCGTCTTACTTCAAGGCGTCCAGCAAGGTCTTGATGCTGTTGTAATCCTCTTTGAGGTGCACTGAGTGAGCCAGGGGAAGAGACGGGTACTTGTTACCATTATGGAGCAGCTATTTATATTACTGGAAAGTTCTAGAAAGTTCTAAAAGTTACTCCAAGTTTACTCAGCACTGAATCTATCTGGAATGTTCTGGAAAATAGGTAAATTTCAAAATATCACTGTCCTGGTCACAAAAGCAAAGTTTGTGGGGAATAATAGCCATTTTCTATACTTTTGTGGCATAAGCAATTAGGAAATAACACTTACTACCCAGGAACCCAAAAAAAAAATAAAACATTTGTTACACGGTGTTATTAGCTGGAAGTGTCTGCATCTAAACTGAATGATTAATTACCGGACCACTACCTGGTCCCAATAAACCCAAATAAAAAAGTAGTTTGCAGGGTGCCAAGGTTCTGGAATGGCAGTGCTGTGCATTTCAAGCCAAGGTTCTGGAATGGCAGTGCTGTGCATTTCAAGCCAAGGTTCTGGAATGACAGTGCTGTGCATTTCAAGCCAAGGTTCTGGAATGGCAGTGCTGTGCATTTCAAGCCAAGGTTCTGGAATGGCAGTGCTGTGCATTTCAAGCCAAGGTTCTGGAATGGCAGTACTGTGCATTTCAAGCCAAGGTTCTGGAATGGCAGTGCTGTGCATTTCAAGTAGGCTAAGCCAGTGCTTGCAGACATCTTGCAGGGAGTAGGCCAGTTACCAGACAGTCAGTGAGCCACACTGCCTAGCCATGACACTGTAATGGAGCTATAGGGGTCATGTTTGTAGGATGCCTCCCCTGTCACTTTAAACAGAACGTCTCCTTTCTTGTTTACAGGACTATAGTGCTCTTTCGGAAACATTTCTTTTATGATATTTCCTCTTTACGAGTGTTTTCTGCGTCTGTCGTAGGATTTCGTAGGAAATGTAAAGGCTCTTTCTATCCACAGGCTCTGTCCCATTGTTAGTATGCATGGAAGGGCTGCCCTCTGCAGAACCTCTTCCTAATTACACAGCACACACAAGGCACATTCCTTGAGACTCCTCTTACATGGAATAGGCTGAAACTGTCTGTTGCGATGAAGGTCCATTAGCATGGTCGCTGGTGGAAGTGACTGCTTCTGTCCTGATTCTTTGCTTGCTTGACCAACGGCTCTCCAGACCATGAGTGGGGAATCCCTTCTCTCCTGATAATTGGGGGGGGGGATTCTTCTCTCCCAGATGTGTCATTAGAAAGAAACAATGTCACAGTGATGTCTGTGCTTTGATGTCACAGTGCTGTGCTTCGATGTCACAGTGCTGTGCTTCGATGTCACAGTGCTGTCTGTGCTTCGATCTCACAGTGCTGTCTGTGCTTCGATGTCACAGTGCTGTGCTTCGATGTCACAGTGCTGTCTGTGCTTCGATGTTACAGTGTAGTGATTCGATGTCACAGTGCTGTCTGTGCTTCGATGTCACAGTGCTGTCTGTGCTTCGATGTTACAGTGTAGTGATTCGATGTCACAGTGCTGTCTGTGCTTCGATGTCACAGTGCTGTCTGTGCTTCGATGTTACAGTGTAGTGATTCGATGTCACAGTGCTGTCTGTGCTTCGATGTCACAGTGCTGTCTGTGCTTCGATGTTACAGTGCTGTCTGTGCTTCAATGTCACAGTGCTGTCTGTGCTTCGATGTCACAGTGCTGTCTGTGCTTCGATGTCACAGTGCTGTCTGTGCTTCGATGTTACAGTGCTGTCTGTGCTTCGATGTCACAGTGCTGTCTGTGATTCGATGTTACAGTGTAGTGCTTCGATGTCACAGTGCTGTCTGTGCTTCGATGTAACAGTGCTGTCTGTGCTTCGATGTAACAGTTCTGTGCTTCGATGTCACAGTGCTGTCTGTGCTTCGATGTCACAGTGCTGTCTGTGCTTCGATGTTACAGTGCTGTCTGTGATTCGATGTCACAGTGCTGTCTGTGCTTTGATGTCACAGTGCTGTCTGTGCTTCGATGTCACAGTGCTGTGCTTCGATGTCACAGTGCTGTCTGTGCTTCGATGTCACAGTGCTGTGCTTCGATGTCACAGTGCTGTCTGTGCTTCGATGCCACAGTGCTGTCTGTGCTTCGATGTCACAGTGCTGTCTGTGCTTCAATGTCACAGTGCTGTCTGTGCTTCGATGTCAGTGCTGTGCTTAGATGTCACAGTGCTGTGCTTCAATGTCACAGTGCTGTCTGTGCTTCGATGCCACAGTGCTGTCTGTGCTTCGGTGTCACAGTGCTGTCTGTGCTTCGATGTCACAGTGCTGTGCTTCGATGTCACAGTGTAGTGCTTCGATGTCACAGTGCTGTGCTTCGATGTCACAGTGTAGTGCTTCGATGTCACAGTGCTGTCTGTGCTTCGATGTCACAGTGCTGTGCTTCGATGTCACAGTGCTGTCTGTGCTTCGATGCCACAGTGCTGTCTGTGATTCGATGCCACAGTTCTGTCTGTGCTTCGATGTTACAGTGCTGTCTGTGCTTCAATGTCACAGTGCTGTCTGTGCTTCAATGTCACAGTGCTGTCTGTGCTTCGATGTCACAGTGCTGTCTGTGCTTCAATGTCACAGTGCTGTCTGTGCTTCGATGTCACAGTGCTGTCTGTGCTTCGATGTCACAGTGCTGCCTGTGCTTCGATGTCACAGTGCTGTGCTTCGATGTCACAGTGCTGTCTGTGCTTCGATGTCACAGTGCTGTGCTTCGATGTCACAGTGCTGTCTGTGCTTCGATGTCACAGTGCTGTCTGTGCTTCGATGTCACAGTGCCGTCTGTGCTTCGGTGTCACAGTGCTGTCTGTGCTTCGATGTCACAGTGCTGTGCTTCGATGTCACAGTGCTGTCTGTGCTTCAATGTCACAGTGCTGCCTGTGCTTCGATGTCACAGTGCTGCCTGTGCTTCGATGTCACAGTGCTGTCTGTGCTTCGATGTCACAGTGCTGTCTGTGCTTCGATGTTACAGTGCTGTCTATGCTTCGATGTCACAGTGCTGTCTGTGATTCGATGTTACAGTGTAGTGCTTCGATGTCACAGTGCTGTCTGTGCTTCGATGTAACAGTGCTGTGCTTAGATGTCACAGTGCTGTCTGTGCTTCGATGTCACAGTGCTGTCTGTGCTTCGATGTTACAGTGCTGTCTGTGATTCGATGTCACAGTGCTGTCTGTGCTTCGATGTCACAGTGCTGTGCTTCAATGTCACAGTGCTGCCTGTGCTTCGATGTCACAGTGCTGTCTGTGCTTTGATGTCACAGTGCTGTCTGTGCTTCGATGTCACAGTGCTGTGCTTAGATGTCACAGTGCTGTCTGTGCTTCGATGTCACAGTGCTGTGCTTCAATGTCACAGTGCTGTCTGTGCTTCGAAGTCACAATGCTGTCTGTGATTCGATGCCACAGTGCTGTCTGTGCTTCGATGTCAGTGCTGTGCTTCGATGTCACAGTGCTGTCTGTGCTTCGATGTCACAGTGCTGTGCTTCGATGTCACAGTGCTGTCTGTGCTTCAATGTCACAGTGCTGTCTGTGCTTCAATGTCACAGTGCTGTCTGTGCTTCGATGTCACAGTGCTGTCTGTGCTTCGATGTCACAGTGCTGTCTGTGCTTCGATGTCACAGTGCTGTCTGTGCTTCGATGTCACAGTGCTGTCTGTGCTTCGATGTCACAGTGCTGCCTGTGCTTCGATGTCACAGTGCTGTCTGTGCTTCGATGTCACAGTGCTGTGCTTCAATGTCACAGTGCTGTCTGTGCTTCGATGTCACAATGCTGTGCTTCGATGTCACAGTGCTGTGCTTCGATGTCACAGTGCTGTCTGTGCTTTGATGTCAGTGCTGTGCTTAGATGTCACAGTGCTGTGCTTCGATGTCACAGTGCTGTCTGTGCTTTGATGTCACAGTGCTGTCTGTGCTTCGATGTCACAGTGCTGTGCTTAGATGTCACAGTGCTGTCTGTGCTTCAATGTCACAGTGCTGTCTGTGCTTCGATGTCACAATGCTGTCTGTGCTTCGATGTCACAGTGCTGTCTGTGCTTCAATGTCACAGTGCTGTCTGTGCTTCGATGTCACAGTGCTGTCTGTGCTTCGATGTCACAGTGCTGCCTGTGCTTCGATGTCACAGTGCTGTCTGTGCTTCAATGTCACAGTGCTGCCTGTGCTTCGATGTCACAGTGCTGTCTGTGCTTCAATGTCACAGTGCTGTCTGTGCTTCAATGTCACAGTGCTGCCTGTGCTTCGATGTCACAGTGCTGTGCTTCAATGTCACAGTGCTGTCTGTGCTTCGATGTCACAGTGCTGTGCTTCGATGTCACAGTGCTGTCTGTGCCTCAATGTCACAGTGCTGCCTGTGCTTCGATGTCACAGTGCTGTGCTTCAATGTCACAGTGCTGTCTGTGCTTCGATGTCACAGTGCTGTGCTTCGATGTCACAGTGCTGTGCTTCGATGTCACAGTGCTGTCTGTGCTTCGATGTCACAGTGCTGTGCTTCGATGTCACAGTGCTGTGCTTCAATGTCACAGTGCTGCCTGTGCTTCGATGTCACAGTGCTGTGCTTAGATGTCACAGTGCTGTCTGTGCTTCGATGCCACAGTGCTGTCTGTGCTTCGATGTCACAGTGCTGTCTGTGCTTCAATGTCACAGTGCTGTCTGTGCTTCGAAGTCACAATGCTGTCTGTGATTCGATGCCACAGTGCTGTCTGTGCTTCGATGTCAGTGCTGTGCTTCGATGTCACAGTGCTGTCTGTGCTTCGATGTCACAGTGCTGTGCTTCGATGTCACAGTGCTGTCTGTGCTTCAATGTCACAGTGCTGTCTGTGCTTCGATGTCACAGTGCTGTCTGTGCTTCGATGTCACAGTGCTGTCTGTGCTTCGATGTCACAGTGCTGTCTGTGCTTCGATGTCACAGTGCTGTCTGTGCTTCGATGTCACAGTGCTGCCTGTGCTTCGATGTCACAGTGCTGTCTGTGCTTCGATGTCACAGTGCTGTGCTTCAATGTCACAGTGCTGTCTGTGCTTCGATGTCACAATGCTGTGCTTCGATGTCACAGTGCTGTGCTTCGATGTCACAGTGCTGTCTGTGCTTTGATGTCAGTGCTGTGCTTAGATGTCACAGTGCTGTGCTTCGATGTCACAGTGCTGTCTGTGCTTTGATGTCACAGTGCTGTCTGTGCTTCGATGTCACAGTGCTGTGCTTAGATGTCACAGTGCTGTCTGTGCTTCAATGTCACAGTGCTGTCTGTGCTTCGATGTCACAATGCTGTCTGTGCTTTGATGTCACAGTGCTGTCTGTGCTTCGATGTCACAGTGCTGTCTGTGCTTCGATGTCACAGTGCTGTCTGTGCTTCGATGTCACAGTGCTGTCTGTGCTTCGATGTCACAGTGCTGCCTGTGCTTCGATGTCACAGTGCTGTCTGTGCTTCAATGTCACAGTGCTGCCTGTGCTTCGATGTCACAGTGCTGTCTGTGCTTCGATGTCACAGTGCTGTCTGTGCTTTGATGTCACAGTGCTGCCTGTGCTTCGATGTCACAGTGCTGTGCTTCAATGTCACAGTGCTGTCTGTGCTTCGATGTCACAGTGCTGTGCTTCGATGTCACAGTGCTGTCTGTGCCTCAATGTCACAGTGCTGCCTGTGCTTCGATGTCACAGTGCTGTGCTTCAATGTCACAGTGCTGTCTGTGCTTCGATGTCACAGTGCTGTGCTTCGATGTCACAGTGCTGTGCTTTGATGTCACAGTGCTGTCTGTGCTTCGATGTCACAGTGCTGTGCTTCGATGTCACAGTGCTGTGCTTCAATGTCACAGTGCTGCCTGTGCTTCGATGTCACAGTGCTGTGCTTCAATGTCACAGTGCTGTCTGTGCTTTGATGTCACAGTGCTGTCTGTGCTTCGATGTCACAATGCTGTGCTTCGATGTCACAGTGCTGTCTGTGCTTTGATGTCACAGTGCTGTCTGTGCTTCAATGTCACAGTGCTGCCTGTGCTTCGATGTCACAGTGCTGTCTGTGCTTCGATGTCACAGTGCTGTGCTTCAATGTCACAGTGCTGTCTGTGCTTCGATGTCACAGTGCTGTGCTTCAATGTCACAGTGCTGTCTGTGCTTCGATGTCACAATGCTGTGCTTCGATGTCACAGTGCTGTCTGTGCTTTGATGTCACAGTGCTGTCTGTGCTTCGATGTCACAGTGCTGTCTGTGCTTCGATGTCACAGTGCTGTGCTTAGATGTCACAGTGCTGTCTGTGCTTCGATGTCACAGTGCTGTGCTTCAATGTCACAGTGCTGTCTGTGCTTCGATGTCACAGTGTAGTGCTTTGATGTCACAGTGCTGTCTGTGCTTCGATGTCACAGTGCTGTCTGTGCTTTGATGTCACAGTGCTGTGCTTAGATGTCACAGTGCTGTCTGTGCTTCAATGTCACAGTGCTGTCTGTGCTTCGATGTCACAGTGCTGTCTGTGCTTCGATGTCACAGTGCTGTCTGTGCGTCGATGTCACAGTGCTGTGCTTAGATGTCACAGTGCTGTCTGTGTTTCGATGTCACAGTGCTGTGCTTTGATGTCACAGTGCTGTCTGTGCTTCGATGTCACAGTGCAGTGCTTCGATGTCACAGTGCAGTGTTTCGATGTCACAGTGCTGTCTGTGCTTGTTGCACTCATATAGAGTGCACACTATTGCTACTCTCGGTGCTTCCACCTCACAGCTCAGCCCTGATAAGTGATGGCCATGCATTCAGATTGCTCATGTTTTATTGCTGCTTTACTTTTAGTCTATACAAAAACAACATGCATCATAGGTGAGAATCTACTAAGAATGTGTGATTCCTCCACTTTAAAGGTTCCAGCACTAAATGAACTGTATGACTTGCAATGAAAAATCCCTGAATCCACTTCAATAGAAGTAGGGGCGGAAGAGAAGCCAGTAAAGCAAAGCCAGATTAAACACAATTGTGATTGCCTGTTTAAAATGGCAGTTCTACATGCCTGTTTGTGTTCTTAGAAAAAAACCCTGCCTAACATACCTGAGTTGATAATTGAAATTCACTGTGCGCTTCATAGAGGAGGCCCCACCCATGGCTCGGGGACTCAGTGACTTGGGGAACTTGGCTGCTTTGGAATATGGAGAGGCCTTTCTGGGACAAGTGAATCATTCCATTGTTATCACAACAGGCCTTCCTGTCAGGGAGTCAATAGCAGGCCCAGCGGAATCCCCAGCAGAGCCATGGCAGCTCCTGTGATGTCACAACACCTGTTCCGCTCTGGAATCACACAATAGCTGCTTAACTGATGGGAGGCATGCAGCCAAGCCCTTTGGATACAAATAATAACAGACACTGCTCACAACTTCCAATAACGATAGGTGGCAGGATAAAGGACACGTCAAAACTATTGACTTGTGCATCATCCAAAGTTAAAAATAAATACAAAATACACATTCCAATACAGCAATAAGCAATGCCTTAGAATCAAGTCTTTAATAGAGTGATTTGCATTTGGAACAGTTAATTCAGTTCAAATGGATATTATCACATTTGCTTTGTTTATTGTATGGACCCATCATTTAAATATAATTTCAGATCTGCTATTTTCTACTTGTTACGTACAGTAATGCAGATAGAGACAGGAAAACACATAGACACATAAAGAGATATGAAGATATAAAGAGAAAGTACAACCTTAACCACATATTTATAGGAAGATCACATACACAACATATTTCTAACAGACATCATCAAACAACATTTCAATGAGGCACTGTGACAACAGAATGAGTTTCAGAATTATATTAAACATTGCTTAACATTGTCATACTGCAGTGTAAAACACATAGGGAATCTGATGTGAGTCAAGATATAGAGACTGAAAGAACACAGGGAATCTGATGAGTGAGTCAAGATATAGAGACTGAAAGAACACAGGGAATCTGATGAGTGAGTCAAGATATAGAGACTGAAAGAACACATAGGGAATCTGATGAGTGAGTCAAGATATAGAGAAAGAAAGAACACATAGGGAATCTGATGAGTGAGTCAAGATAGAAAGACTGAAAGAACACAGGGAATCTGATGAGTAAGTCAAGATATAGAGACTGAAAGAACACATAGGGAATCTGATGAGTGAGTCAAGATATAGAGACTGAAAGAACACATAGGGAATCTGATGAGTGAGTCAAGATAGAGAGACTGAAAGAACACATAGGGAATCTGATGAGTGAGTCAAGATATAGAGACTGAAAGAACACATAGGAGTTTATGTTGACTCAGAAATGTCTTCATCTAGACAATGTGGGGAAGCTATAAAAAAGGCTAACAAGATGCTTGGATATATTGTGAGAAGTGTTGAATTTAAATCAAGGGAAGTAATGTTAAAACTCTACAATGCATTAGTAAGACCTCACCTAGAATATTGTGTTCAGTTCTGGTCACCTCGTTACAAAAAGGATATTGCTGCTCTAGAAAGAGTGCAAAGAAGAGCAACCAGAATTATCACAGGTTTAAAAGGCATGTCGTATGCAGACAGGCTAAAAGAATTGAATCTATTCAGTCTTGAACAAAGAAGACTACGCGGCGATCTGATTCAAACATTCAAAATCCTAAAAGGTATAGACAATGTCAACCCGGGGGACTTCTTTGACTTGAAAAAAGAAAAAAGGACCAGAGGTCATAAATGGAGATTAGATAAAGGGGCATTCAGAACAGAAAATAGGAGGCACTTTTTTACACAGAGAATTGTGAGAGTCTGGAACCAACTCCCCAGTAATGTTGTTGAAGCTGACACCCTGGGATCCTTCAAGAAGCTGCTTGATGAGATTCTGGGATCAATAAGCTACTAACAACCAAACGAGCAAGATGGGCTGAATGGCCTCCTCTCGTATGTAAACTTTCTTACGTTCTTCTTCTTACGTTCTTATAGGGAATCTGATGAGTGAGTCAAGATATAGAGACTGAAAGAACACATAGGGAATCTGATGAATGAGTCAAGATATAGAGACTGAAAGAACACATAGGGAATCTGATGAGTGAGTCAAGATAGAGAGACTGAAAGAACACATAGGGAATCTGATGAGTGAGTCAAGATAGAGAGACTGAAAGAACACATAGGGAATCTGATGAGTGAGTCAAGATAGAGAGACTGAAAGAACACAGGGAATCTGATGAGTGAGTCAAGATATAGAGACTGAAAGAACACATAGGGAATCTGATGAGTGAGTCAAGATATAGAGACTGAAAGAACACATAGGGAATCTGATGAGTGAGTCAAGATATAGAGACTGAAAGAACACAGGGAATCTGACGAGTGAGTCAAGATATAGAGACTGAAAGAACACATAGGGAATCTGATGAGTGAGTCAAGATAGAGAGACTGAAAGAACACATAGGGAATCTGATGAGTGAGTCAAGATAGAGAGACTGAAAGAACACAGAGGGAATCTGATGAGTGAGTCAAGATATAGAGACTGAAAGATCACATATGGAATCTGATGAGTGAGTCAAGATATAGAGACTGAAAGAACACAGGGAATCTGATGAGTGAGTCAAGATATAGAGACTGAAAGAACACAGGGAATCTGATGAGTGAGTCAAGATATAGAGACTGAAAGAACACAGGGAATCTGATGAGTGAGTCAAGATATAGAGACTGAAAGAACACATAGGGAATCTGATGAGTGAGTCAAGATATAGAGACTGAAAGAACACATAGGGAATCTGATGAGTGAGTCAAGATAGAGAGACTGAAAGAACACAGGGAATCTGATGAGTGAGTCAAGATAGAGAGACTGAAAGAACACATAGGGAATCTGATGAGTAAGTCAAGATAGAGAGACTGAAAGAACACATAGGGAATCTGATGAGTGAGTCAAGATATAGAGACTGAAAGAACACATAGGGAATCTGATGAGTGAGTCAAGAAATAGAGACTGAAAGAACACATAGGGAATCTGATGAGTGAGTCAAGATATAGAGACTGAAAGAACACATAGGGAATCTGATGAGTGAGTCAAGATAGAGAGACTGAAAGAACACATAGGGAATCTGATGAGTGAGTCAAGATAGAGAGACTGAAAGAACACATAGGGAATCTGATGAGTGAGTCAAGATAGAGAGACTGAAAGAACACAGAGGGAATCTGATGAGTGAGTCAAGATATAGAGACTGAAAGATCACATATGGAATCTGATGAGTGAGTCAAGATATAGAGACTGAAAGAACACAGGGAATCTGATGAGTGAGTCAAGATATAGAGACTGAAAGAACACATAGGGAATCTGATGAGTGAGTCAAGATATAGAGACTGAAAGAACACATAGGGAATCTGATGAGTGAGTCAAGATAGAGAGACTGAAAGAACACAGGGAATCTGATGAGTGAGTCAAGATAGAGAGACTGAAAGAACACATAGGGAATCTGATGAGTGAGTCAAGATAGAGAGACTGAAAGAACACATAGGGAATATGATGAGTGAGTCAAGATATAGAGACTGAAAGAACACATAGGGAATCTGATGAGTGAGTCAAGATATAGAGACTGAAAGAACACAGGGAATCTGATGAGTGAGTCAAGATATAGAGACTGAAAGAACACATAGGGAATCTGATGAGTGAGTCAAGATATAGAGACTGAAAGAACACAGGGAATCTGACGAGTGACTCAAGATATAGAGACTGAAAGAACACATAGGGAATCTGATGAGTGAGTCAAGTTAGAGAGACTGAAAGAACACATAGGGAATCTGATGAGTGAGTCAAGAAAGAGAGACTGAAAGAACACATAGGGAATCTGATGAGTGAGTCAAGATATAGAGACTGAAAGAACACAGGGAATCTGATGAGTGAGTCAAGATATAGAGACTGAAAGAACACATAGGGAATCTGATGAGTGAGTCAAGATATAGAGACTGAAAGAACACAGGGAATCTGATGAGTGAGTCAAGATATAGAGACTGAAAGAACACAGGGAATCTGATGAGTGAGTCAAGATATAGAGACTGAAAGAACACAGGGAATCTGATGAGTGAGTCAAGATATAGAGACTGAAAGAACACAGGGAATCTGATGAGTGAGTCAAGATATAGAGACTGAAAGAACACATAGGGAATCTGATGAGTGAGTCAAGATAGAGAGACTGAAACAACACAGGGAATCTGATGAGTGAGTCAAGATATAGAGACTGAAAGAACACAGGGAATCTGATGAGTGAGTCAAGATAGAGAGACTGAAAGAACACATAGGGAATCTGATGAGTGAGTCAAGATAGAGAGACTGAAAGAACACAGGCAATCTGATGAGTGAGTCAAGATAGAGAGACTGAAAGAACACAGGGAATCTGATGAGTGACTCAAGATATAGAGACTGAAAGAACACAGGGAATCTGATGAGTGAGTCAAGATATAGAGACTGAAAGAACACAGGGAATCTGATGAGTGAGTCAAGATATAGAGACTGAAAGAACACAGGGAATCTGATGAGTGAGTCAAGATATAGAGACTGAAAGAACACATAGGGAATCTGATGAGTGAGTCAAGATATAGAGACTGAAAGAACACATAGGGAATCTGATGAGTGAGTCAAGATAGAGAGACTGAAAGAACACAGGGAATCTGATGAGTGAGTCAAGATATAGAGACTGAAAGAACACAGGGAATCTGATGAGTGAGTCAAGATATAGAGACTGAAAGAACACATAGGGAATCTGATGAGTGAGTCAAGATAGAGAGACTGAAAGAACACAGGGAATCTGATGAGTGAGTCAAGATATAGAGACTGAAAGAACACAGGGAATCTGATGAGTGAGTCAAGATATAGAGACTGAAAGAACACAGGGAATCTGACGAGTGAGTCAAGATATAGAGACTGAAAGAACACATAGGGAATCTGATGAGTGAGTCAAGATAGAGAGACTGAAAGAACACAGGGAATCTGATGAGTGAGTCAAGATATAGAGACTGAAAGAACACAGGGAATCTGATGAGTGAGTCAAGATATAGAGACTGAAAGAACACAGGGAATCTGACGAGTGAGTCAAGATATAGAGACTGAAAGAACACATAGGGAATCTGATGAGTGAGTCAAGATATAGAGACTGAAAGAACACATAGGGAATCTGATGAGTGAGTCAAGATAGAGAGACTGAAAGAACACAGGGAATCTGATGAGTGAGTCAAGATATAGAGACTGAAAGAACACAGGGAATCTGATGAGTGAGTCAAGATATAGAGACTGAAAGAACACAGGGAATCTGATGAGTGAGTCAAGATATAGAGACTGAAAGAACACATAGGGAATCTGATGAGTGAGTCAAGATATAGAGACTGAAAGAACACATAGGGAATCTGATGAGTGAGTCAAGATAGAGAGACTGAAAGAACACAGGGAATCTGATGAGTGAGTCAAGATATAGAGACTGAAAGAACACAGGGAATCTGATGAGTGAGTCAAGATATAGAGACTGAAAGAACACATAGGGAATCTGATGAGTGAGTCAAGATATAGAGACTGAAAGAACACAGGGAATCTGATGAGTGAGTCAAGATATAGAGACTGAAAGAACACAGGGAATCTGATGAGTGAGTCAAGATATAGAGACTGAAAGAACACAGGGAATCTGATGAGTGAGTCAAGATATAGAGACTGAAAGAACACAGGGAATCTGATGAGTGAGTCAAGATATAGAGACTGAAAGAACACATAGGGAATCTGATGAGTGAGTCAAGATAGAGAGACTGAAAGAACACAGGGAATCTGATGAGTGAGTCAAGATATAGAGACTGAAAGAACACAGGGAATCTGATGAGTGAGTCAAGATATAGAGACTGAAAGAACACATAGGGAATCTGATGAGTGAGTCAAGATATAGAGACTGAAAGAACACATAGGGAATCTGATGAGTGAGTCAAGATATAGAGACTGAAAGAACACAGGGAATCTGATGAGTGAGTCAAGATATAGAGACTGAAAGAACACAGGGAATCTGATGAGTGAGTCAAGATATAGAGACTGAAAGAACACAGGGAATCTGATGAGTGGGTCAAGATATAGAGACTGAAAGAACACATAGGGCAGTGATGGCGAACCTATGGCACGCGTGCCCAGAGTGGCACGCAGAGTCGTATTTGTTGGCACGCCGAGTGAGCAGTTATCTGCTTTTTTTTTTTGCACGCCCTCTGAGTGGCACTTTGGAAAGCCAGTCAGTTTGATTTGCAAGGACGGCCCCGCCCCCAGTAATTAAGCAGCGCTAACTGTAGCCGTTATTATCTACACGTTCATGATTGGCTGTTTATGCTGCTGAGCTGCTTTATTCAAGTACCCTGGGAACAGAAAGTTGATCAAAAACAGTAAGTCTGTCCCATGGAGGATCAAATGTAATTGTGGTCAGCTATGGATGTGTCAGCGGGACACGCGGGGAGGAAGGGATCGTTAGCCTGATGCTCGTAGCATTTTACTGACTGTCATCTGCTCTACTAATCTTTCATACTTTACACTCGGGGTCGGGGGTCTGCGAGCCTAAAATAGGTTGAAATTACATAACCAAGCACTTTCGGCTTACGTTTTTTGTTAAAAAGATGTACAGCTTTTCGCACACGTGTTAATGTGCAGTGCAAGGTCTTTTGCAGGTGTCACTGGCGGCAACACGTGCATTGAACTTTAAAGCAAATGTCCCACGCAGTTTTGATTGTCAAACCTTTCCCTTGTCATAAATACCGAAAATATATTTCACTGTCACATACTCGTATCTCAAACTATGTAATCTTTGTTTGATGCACTGTTTTTTTTTTTTTTTTTTTTTTTTAAATACTATTTTAATCTTAATTACGGGTCATACTGTGGTATGTTACCCCTCTTCATACAGTGGGGAAAAGCAGGTTGTAAATTCTCAAAAAACAATCGTCTCAAAATAAATTATGCCTCTGATATGTAGAGTACATTTGTGGATACTCCTTTTTTTTCAAGGTAGTTTGACACCACAGAAATCTTTTAGAAATATGTATGTTATCTGCTACTCGTCTTTTAAATAGTTATTTTACAAAATGTAAAATCAGTAGATATGTTTTATGTAAGTAAATATACAGCTGGAAAAAAATGACGGTACAGCGGTAATAATGGCTGCCACTGTGTGCAACTGCAAGCAAAAAAACAAAACCATTATGGCCAGGGTTACTGGTGCAGCGCGCCAATTGAGCAAACGTCTGATATTTATTGTATGATGCACTGTGATTGTTGCTTTTACTGATGTTTAGCATTATAATTCTAAACTTAATGCGTCATGAAATGTGATTTATGTATTTTACGGTAGTTTAGCAATATAATATTCAAATTATCTATTTATTGTATGATGCACTGTTATTCTTCTACATGCTGTGAAGTGCTTTGAGATGATGTTCTACTATGAAAGGCATTATATAAAATTAAGATTGATTGATCTTACTTGAATAAGGATTAAAGAGTCATTGTCCAAAATATATAGAGGGGCATATGCAAAGGTTGATGGGTCCCTGTGAGGTGTACTATCACTATTGCTTTTTATGTCTGTAAATTTACAAAAAAAAAATGTGCAGTGTACTTAGGGACAGGGAATGGGGAATGTAAGGGAATTGCTTAGGACAGATTGCGAGTTCTCAGGGACAAGCGGAAATTATGGGAGGTGAGGGGAGACCAGCATTAAGTGCCCAGTGAAGTATAAAGGGGAACAGGAGTGGGATGGGGTTGGAAGAGAGAGAGAGTGTATGTTTGGTCTGGCAGTTATGATGGGGATGGGGATATGGATGGGATGGGGGGGAGGGGATGTGGTGCAATATTAACTGTGGTCATTTTTTGTTAGGTATGGCACCCAGCAAATATCTGCAATAGTGGGATAGCTGTTCATGCTGAAAGCTGCTGTTGTATAGATACCTCTTCTGGGGAGATGGTAAGACAACCTGTTTCAGCGTGCTTCTATGAACCACGGGTTGAAAAAATGTCAGTGGATATTCAGCAGCAGAAGTCCCATTAGTCATAGGAATGTAAATATTGTTCCCCCACACCTGCTCTCCAGACAAGAGAGGGGGAGGGGGGTTCAGGGTTTGGGGAGGTTGCGAGGTGATGAGGGCTGATGGAGGGGTTCTGTCCTAGTTCATGTAATGTTCTTGATTATTTTGTATTGTGGATTGCTGTTTTTTTGGTATGTTTGCTTAATAAAAACTTAATTACAAAAAAAGGAAAGTAAATATTATTTTAAAAAGTTACCGTTTAGCCGCCAGATAACCTTTTACACGCCTAATTAATCATTGGCACCCTTGGCACTTAGTGATGTATATTTAAAAAAAAAATCCAACTTTGGGCACTCCAGCCAAAAAAGGTTCGCCATCCCTGACATAGGGAATCTGATGAGTGAGTCAAGATAGAGAGACTGAAAGAACACAGGGAATCTGATGAGTGAGTCAAGATATAGAGACTGAAAGAACACAGGGAATCTGATGAGTGAGTCAAGATATAGAGACTGAAAGAACACATAGGGAATCTGATGAGTGAGTCAAGATAGAGACTGAAAAAACACATAGAGAATCTGATGAGTGAGTCAAGATATAGAGACTGAAAGAACACATAGGGAATCTGATGAGTGAGTCAAGATAGAGAGACTGAAAGAACACAGGGAATCTGATGAGTGAGTCAAGATATAGAGAAAGAAAGAACACAGGGAATCTGATGAGTGAGTCAAGATATAGAGACTGAAAGAACACATAGGGAATCTGATGAGTGAGTCAAGATAGAGAGACTGAAAGAACACAGGGAATCTGATGAGTGAGTCAAGATATAGAGACTGAAAGAACACATAGGGAATCTGATGAGTGAGTCAAGATAGAGAGACTGAAAGAACACAGGGAATCTGATGAGTGAGTCAAGATATAGAGACTGAAAGAACACAGGGAATCTGATGAGTGAGTCAAGATATAGAGACTGAAAGAACACATAGGGAATCTGATGAGTGAGTCAAGATATAGAGACTGAAAGAACACAGGGAATCTGATGAGTGAGTCAAGATAGAGAGACTGAAAGAACACATAGGGAATCTGATGAGTGAGTCAAGATAGAGAGACTGAAAGAACACAGGGAATCTGATGAGTGAGTCAAGATATAGAGACTGAAAGAACACAGGGAATCTGACGAGTGAGTCAAGATATAGAGACTGAAAGAACACATAGGGAATCTGATGAGTGAGTCAAGATATAGAGACAGAAAGAACACAGGGAATCTGACGAGTGAGTCAAGATATAGAGACTGAAAGAACACATAGGGAATCTGATGAGTGAGTCAAGATATAGAGACTGAAAGAACACAGGGAATCTGATGAGTGAGTCAAGATATAGAGACTGAAAGAACACAGGGAATCTGATGAGTGAGTCAAGATATAGACTGAAAGAACACAGGGAATCTGATGAGTTAGTCAAGATATAGAGACTGAAAGAACACATAGGGAATCTGATGAGTGAGTCAAGATAGAGAGACTGAAAGAACACAGGGAATCTGATGAGTGAGTCAAGATATAGAGACTGAAAGAACACAGGGAATCTGATGAGTGAGTCAAGATATAGAGACTGAAAGAACACAGGGAATCTGATGAGTGAGTCAAGATATAGAGACTGAAAGAACACATAGGGAATCTGATGAGTGAGTCAAGATATAGAGACTGAAAGAACACAGGGAATCTGATGAGTGAGTCAAGATATAGAGACTGAAAGAACACAGGGAATCTGATGAGTGAGTCAAGATATAGAGACTGAAAGAACACAGGGAATCTGATGAGTGAGTCAAGATATAGAGACTGAAAGAACACATAGGGAATCTGATGAGTGAGTCAAGATATAGAGACTGAAAGAACACAGGGAATCTGATGAGTGAGTCAAGATATAGAGACTGAAAGAACACATAGGGAATCTGATGAGTGAGTCAAGATAGAGAGACTGAAAGAACACATAGGGAATCTGATGAGTGAGTCAAGATATAGAGACTGAAAGAACACATAGGGAATCTGATGAGTGAGTCAAGATATAGAGACTGAAAGAACACATAGGGAATCTGATGAGTGAGTCAAGATATAGAGACTGAAAGAACACAGGGAATCTGATGAGTGAGTCAAGATATAGAGACTGAAAGAACACATAGGGAATCTGATGAGTGAGTCAAGATAGAGAGACTGAAAGAACACAGGGAATCTGATGAGTGAGTCAAGATATAGAGACTGAAAGAACACAGGGAATCTGATGAGTGAGTCAAGATATAGAGACTGAAAGAACACATAGGGAATCTGATGAGTGAGTCAAGATATAGAGACTGAAAGAACACAGGGAATCTGATGAGTGAGTCAAGATATAGAGACTGAAAGAACACAGGGAATCTGATGAGTGAGTCAAGATATAGAGACTGAAAGAACACAGGGAATCTGATGAGTGAGTCAAGATATAGAGACTGAAAGAACACATAGGGAATCTGATGAGTGAGTCAAGATAGAGACTGAAAAAACACATAGAGAATCTGATGAGTGAGTCAAGATATAGAGACTGAAAGAACACATAGGGAATCTGATGAGTGAGTCAAGATAGAGAGACTGAAAGAACACAGGGAATCTGATGAGTGAGTCAAGATATAGAGAAAGAAAGAACACAGGGAATCTGATGAGTGAGTCAAGATATAGAGACTGAAAGAACACATAGGGAATCTGATGAGTGAGTCAAGATAGAGAGACTGAAAGAACACAGGGAATCTGATGAGTGAGTCAAGATATAGAGACTGAAAGAACACATAGGGAATCTGATGAGTGAGTCAAGATAGAGAGACTGAAAGAACACAGGGAATCTGATGAGTGAGTCAAGATATAGAGACTGAAAGAACACAGGGAATCTGATGAGTGAGTCAAGATATAGAGACTGAAAGAACACATAGGGAATCTGATGAGTGAGTCAAGATATAGAGACTGAAAGAACACAGGGAATCTGATGAGTGAGTCAAGATAGAGAGACTGAAAGAACACATAGGGAATCTGATGAGTGAGTCAAGATAGAGAGACTGAAAGAACACAGGGAATCTGATGAGTGAGTCAAGATATAGAGACTGAAAGAACACAGGGAATCTGACGAGTGAGTCAAGATATAGAGACTGAAAGAACACATAGGGAATCTGATGAGTGAGTCAAGATATAGAGACTGAAAGAACACAGGGAATCTGACGAGTGAGTCAAGATATAGAGACTGAAAGAACACATAGGGAATCTGATGAGTGAGTCAAGATATAGAGACTGAAAGAACACAGGGAATCTGATGAGTGAGTCAAGATATAGAGACTGAAAGAACACAGGGAATCTGATGAGTGAGTCAAGATATAGACTGAAAGAACACAGGGAATCTGATGAGTTAGTCAAGATATAGAGACTGAAAGAACACATAGGGAATCTGATGAGTGAGTCAAGATAGAGAGACTGAAAGAACACAGGGAATCTGATGAGTGAGTCAAGATATAGAGACTGAAAGAACACAGGGAATCTGATGAGTGAGTCAAGATATAGAGACTGAAAGAACACAGGGAATCTGATGAGTGAGTCAAGATATAGAGACTGAAAGAACACATAGGGAATCTGATGAGTGAGTCAAGATATAGAGACTGAAAGAACACAGGGAATCTGATGAGTGAGTCAAGATATAGAGACTGAAAGAACACATAGGGAATCTGATGAGTGAGTCAAGATAGAGAGACTGAAAGAACACATAGGGAATCTGATGAGTGAGTCAAGATATAGAGACTGAAAGAACACATAGGGAATCTGATGAGTGAGTCAAGATATAGAGACTGAAAGAACACATAGGGAATCTGATGAGTGAGTCAAGATATAGAGACTGAAAGAACACAGGGAATCTGATGAGTGAGTCAAGATATAGAGACTGAAAGAACACATAGGGAATCTGATGAGTGGGTCAAGATAGAGAGACTGAAAGAACACAGGGAATCTGATGAGTGAGTCAAGATATAGAGACTGAAAGAACACAGGGAATCTGATGAGTGAGTCAAGATATAGAGACTGAAAGAACACATAGGGAATCTGATGAGTGAGTCAAGATATAGAGACTGAAAGAACACAGGGAATCTGATGAGTGAGTCAAGATATAGAGACTGAAAGAACACAGGGAATCTGATGAGTGAGTCAAGATATAGAGACTGAAAGAACACAGGGAATCTGATGAGTGAGTCAAGATATAGAGACTGAAAGAACACAGGGAATCTGATGAGTGAGTCAAGATATAGAGACTGAATGAACACATAGGGAATCTGATGAGTGAGTCAAGATAGAGAGACTGAAAGAACACAGGGAATCTGATGAGTGAGTCAAGATATAGAGACTGAAAGAACACAGGGAATCTGATGAGTGAGTCAAGATATAGAGACTGAAAGAACACAGGGAATCTGATGAGTGAGTCAAGATATAGAGACTGAAAGAACACAGGGAATCTGATGAGTGAGTCAAGATATAGAGACTGAAAGAACACATAGGGAATCTGATGAGTGAGTCAAGATATAGAGACTGAAAGAACACATAGGGAATCTGATGAGTGAGTCAAGATATAGAGACTGAAAGAACACAGGGAATCTGATGAGTGAGTCAAGATATAGAGAGTGAAAGAACACAGGGAATCTGATGAGTGAGTCAAGATAGAGAGACTGAAAGAACACAGGGAATCTGATGAGTGAGTCAAGATATAGAGACTGAAAGAACACATAGGGAATCTGATGAGTGAGTCAAGATATAGAGACTGAAAGAACACAGGGAATCTGATGAGTGAGTCAAGATATAGAGACTGAAAGAACACAGGGAATCTGATGAGTGAGTCAAGATATAGAGACTGAAAGAACACAGGGAATCTGATGAGTGAGTCAAGATATAGAGACTGAAAGAACACAGGGAATCTGATGAGTGAGTCAAGATATAGAGACTGAAAGAACACATAGGGAATCTGATGAGTGAGTCAAGATAGAGAGACTGAAAGAACACAGGGAATCTGATGAGTGAGTCAAGATATAGAGACTGAAAGAACACAGGGAATCTGATGAGTGAGTCAAGATATAGAGACTGAAAGAACACATAGGGAATCTGATGAGTGAGTCAAGATATAGAGACTGAAAGAACACATAGGGAATCTGATGAGTGAGTCAAGATATAGAGACTGAAAGAACACAGGGAATCTGATGAGTGAGTCA
Source organism: Acipenser ruthenus (assembly GCF_902713425.1). Taxonomy (NCBI): domain Eukaryota; kingdom Metazoa; phylum Chordata; class Actinopteri; order Acipenseriformes; family Acipenseridae; genus Acipenser; species Acipenser ruthenus. The sequence goes on from NC_081193.1 coordinate 1,395,517, forward strand.
AGATATAGAGACTGAAAGAACACAGGGAATCTGATGAGTGAGTCAAGATAGAGAGACTGAAAGAACACAGGGAATCTGATGAGTGAGTCAAGATAGAGAGACTGAAAGAACACATAGGGAATCTGATGAGTGAGTCAAGATATAGAGACTGAAAGAACACATAGGGAATCTGATGAGTGAGTCAAGATAGAGAGACTGAAAGAACACAGGGAATCTGATGAGTGAGTCAAGATAGAGAGACTGAAAGAACACAGGGAATCTGATGAGTGAGTCAAGATATAGAGACTGAAAGAACACATAGGGAATCTGATGAGTGAGTCAAGATATAGAGACTGAAAGAACACATAGGGAATCTGATGAGTGAGTCAAGATATAGAGACTGAAAGAAAGTGGTTGTCGTAGTCATGGTCTGCACCAGAGCTGGCTAATCAATACATTAAAATTGTATTTACTATAAAACCGGTTCAGTTATTCTGCCACGGGTAAATGGTTGATGAATTACATAACTTTTTTTTTTTAAAAAGTAATGGTATCTATTTATGTATGTGTATTTGTAAAATACGGGAGACATTTAATTAAGTTCCTGTCCTTTGTAAACAGCGAGGATGTTGACTGCAGTTCCTCCGCACCCCACTAGATGGTGCTGTATCGACAGTGGGATGCAAGTATGTGCTGAGTTTCTGAAATTGAATGAGTAAATCACAACTTTATCAGTGTTTATAATGCAACTAAAAGAAAAGGATTAAAAAATAAGCTGAAAAAACTAGTTGAATACAACTTTTCAAATGTATGCATCAACCTTGTCTGCAAAATGTTATAAACCAGCAGACACATGATTTTCTAATGGAAATAACCTTTGATGTGCGTTCCATTACAAGGTATGACTTAACTGTGGTTTAATATTTGTTGTAAGAAGATGAGTCTAGAGTTGACTAGACTCATTCAAACAGGATGAATACTGGCTAATCTGGGGGCTTTTCATTGGTTTGGGAATATTTGTATTTTACTGCACAGCAGTTTGTGTTAATGATGTCCAGCTCAACAACACCGCTGTGGTTGAATTCAAACTAAAGCCATACCTACATAAGACACATTTCATTAAACATATTCCTGTCATTTTATTTAACATCATGTAATCAAACGCACTACAAAATTAAATCGCCATAACAGTAGTGCAGTATTTTTCGTTAAGTATATGGGAAACTACAAAGTGGTATGTAATGCAATATGTTAATGATATATGTAATGATATTTCATTGCCTCAACCCCACAGATGACTGCTATTGTAGCCTTACGGCTTTAGGTACTCCAGCACAAAGACTTGGAGAATCTTATTCAAGTTTTCAATGGTGGATGAGTCAAGGTTTTCTTCATTGTCATCCATGGTGTGCCAGACTGCAGGGAAAGGCGTTGGTATCAAGTGCAGAATCCGAACTCCTTCAGGAAGATAAAAGAAACATTGCTGTTAATGTGTGCCCCTTCTCAATCAAGACAGATCTGTGACAGGAATGAACTACTACTGGATCTGTTGCTTGTCTTGTTTAATCATTAGTCTGGTAAGGATCATTTTGGTAACGTATTTGTCTACCACCACAAATTTTGGACAATACATATGGCTTGTGTTACCTGTACTGTAAACACAGCTTGAGTTACCTCTATTATAAACAGAGCTTGAGTTACCTCTATTATAAATAAGAACATAAGAAGAACATAAGAAAGTTTACAAACGAGAGGAGGCCATTCGGCCCATCTTGCTCGTTTGGTTGTTAGTAGCTTATTGATCCCAGAATCTCATCAAGCAGCTTCTTGAAGGATCCCAGGGTGTAGGTTTCAACAACGATATATTCAAAATATTATTTTCCAGTACCTCTATTATAAAACGGTACGTGATCATCATCAACAGGCCCAACATGAATGTTAGGCCAAAAATATTCAATTTCAGCGTGGTGATTCTTGAGCTCCCCCATCGCATGCAGCCGTCGCTCTGTATTGTATAAAGAAGAAGAACAGCAAAGAGATACATTAGCTGGTCAGGCATCACGACAGCGTCTATGTGCTGGAAGACATGCTTTACTGGAATTCACACGCAGGCAAAGGGCATAAACACACGTTGTGCTTGCTGGCCAGCGACGTTGTGCAATAAAATGAATCAATATGTTACATCATGCAGTGCAAGGGGACAGCCAGGCCACTGTTCAGGTGCTGTTCTCAAGCATTTACTGCATAATACACAGTAATTCACACTGCCCTATCAGCAGTATTCACACTGCCCTATCAGCAGTATTCACACTGACCTATCAGCAGTATTCATACTGACCGTTCAGCAGTATTCATACTGACCGTTCAGCAGTATTCACACTGACCGATCAGCAGTATTCACACTGACCTATCAGCAGTATTCACACTGACCGATCAGCAGTATGAGAGCAGTATTCACACTGACTGATCAGCAGTATTCACACTGACCTATCAGCAGTATTCACACTGCCCTATCAGCAGTATTCACACTGACCGATCAGCAGTATTCACACTGACCTATCAGCAGTATTCACACTGACCTATCAGCAGTGTTCACACTGACCTATCAGCAGTATTCACACTGACCTATCAGCAGTATTCACACTGACCTATCAGCAGTATTCACACTGCCCTATCAGCAGTATGAGAGCAGTATTCACACTGACTGATCAGCAGTATTCACACTGACCTATCAGCAGTATTCACACTGACCTATCAGCAGTATTCACACTGACCTATCAGCAGTATTCACACTGACCTATCAGCAGTATTCACACAGACCTATCAGCAGTATTCACACTGACCTATCAGCAGTATTCACACTGACCGATCAGCAGTATTCACACTGACCTATCAGCAGTGTTCACACTGACCTATCAGCAGCATTCACACTGACCTATCAGCAGTGTTCACACTGACCGATCAGCAGTATTCACACTGACCTATCAGCAGTGTTCACACTGACCGATCAGCAGTATTCACACTGACCTATCAGCAGTATTCACACTGACCTATCAGCAGTATTCACACTGACCTATCAGCAGTATTCACACTGACCTATCAGCAGTATTCACACTGACCTATCAGCAGTATTCACACTGACCTATCAGCAGTATTCACACTGACCTATCAGTAATATGAGAGCAGTATTCACACTGACCTATCAGTAATATGAGAGCAGTATTCACACTGACCTATCAGTAATATGAGAGCAGTATTCACACTGACCTATCAGTAATATGAGAGCAGTATTCACACTGACCTATCAGTAATACGAGAGCAGTATTCACACTGACCTATCAGTAATATGAGAGCAGTATTCACACTGACCTATCAGTAATATGAGAGCAGTATTCACACTGACCTATCAGTAATATGAGAGCAGTATTCACACTGACCTATCAGTAATATGAGAGCAGTATTCACACTGACCTATCAGTAATATGAGAGCAGTATTCACACTGACCTATCAGTAATATGAGAGCAGTATTCACACTGACCTATCAGTAATATGAGAGCAGTATTCACACTGACCTATCAGTAATATGAGAGCAGTATTCACACTGACCTATCAGTAATACGAGAGCAGTATTCACACTGACCTATCAGTAATATGAGAGCAGTATTCACACTGACCTATCAGTAATATGAGAGCAGTATTCACACTGACCTATCAGTAATATGAGAGCAGTATTCACACTGACCTATCAGTAATACGAGAGCAGTATTCACACTGACCTATCAGTAATATGAGAGCAGTATTCACACTGACCTATCAGTAATATGAGAGCAGTATTCACACTGACCTATCAGTAATATGAGAGCAGTATTCACACTGACCTATCAGTAATATGAGAGCAGTATTCACACTGACCTATCAGTAATACGAGAGCAGTATTCACACTGACCTATCAGTAATACGAGAGCAGTATTCACACTGACCTATCAGTAATACGAGAGCAGTATTCACACTGACCTATCAGTAATATGAGAGCAGTATTCACACTGACCTATCAGTAATACGAGAGCAGTATTCACACTGACCTATCAGTAATATGAGAGCAGTATTCACACTGACCTATCAGTAATATGAGAGCAGTATTCACACTGACCTATCAGTAATATGAGAGCAGTATTCACACTGACCTATCAGTAATACAAGAGCAGTATTCACACTGACCTATCAGTAATACGAGAGCAGTATTCACACTGACCTATCAGTAATACGAGAGCAGTATTCACACTGACCTATCAGTAATACGAGAGCAGTATTCACACTGACCTATCAGTAATATGAGAGCAGTATTCACACTGACCTATCAGTAATATGAGAGCAGTATTCACACTGACCTATCAGTAATATGAGAGCAGTATTCACACTGACCTATCAGTAATATGAGAGCAGTATTCACACTGACCTATCAGTAACATGAGAGCAGTATTCACACTGACCTATCAGTAATATGAGAGCAGTATTCACACTGACCTATCAGTAATATGAGAGCAGTATTCACACTGACCTATCAGTAATATGAGAGCAGTATTCACACTGACCTATCAGTAATATGAGAGCAGTATTCACACTGACCTATCAGTAATATGAGAGCAGTATTCACACTGACCTATCAGTAATATGAGAGCAGTATTCACACTGACCTATCAGTAATATGAGAGCAGTATTCACACTGACCTATCAGTAATATGAGAGCAGTATTCACACTGACCTATCAGTAATATGAGAGCAGTATTCACACTGACCTATCAGTAATATGAGAGCAGTATTCACACTGACCTATCAGCAGTATTCACACTGACCTATCAGCAGTATTCACACTGACCTATATTCTGCAGTCTGGAGAACCATCTTGCAGTGCTTGCGAACTGGCTGCCAAAGCGGGGATTGGGCGCACCAATTAAATCCAGCAGCACAAACAGATCCTGATAACAAGAAAAAAGAGAAAAAGCACTAGTGAGGAATGGACTGCGGTTCTCTGGACAGATGAATCCAGGTTCCATAGGGGTCAGTCCTCAGAAAGATCCAGAGATACAGGTTCTATAGGGGCCAGTCCTCAGAAAGATCCAGGTTCTATAGGGGCCAGTCCTCAGAAAGATCCAGAGATACAGGTTCTATAGGGGCCAGTCCTCAGAAAGATCCAGAGATACAGGTTCTATAGGGGCCAGTCCTCAGAAAGATCCAGAGATACAGGTTCTATAGGGGCCAGTCCTCAGAAAGATCCAGAGATACAGGTTCTATAGGGGCCAGTCCTCAGAAAGATCCAGAGATACAAACACAGTACAGCAGGTGCATGTATAAATATAAGCGTGACATACGGTACATAGGTATAGAGCAGACGTACAGGCTCCTCCACATCCCCAGATTCTCATTGTCTCAATATCTTGTGTTGTATAATAGTGTTCTCTAGTTTACAGTGTCAATATCTTGTGTTGTAGAATGGTGTTCTCTGGTTTACAGTCTCAATACCTTGTGTTGTATAATAATGTTCTCTGGTTTATAGCCTCAATATCTTGTGTTGTAGAATGGTGTTCTCTGGTTTATAGTCTCAATATCTTGTGTTGTATAATAATGTTCTCTGGTTTATAGCCTCAATATCTCGTGTTGTAGAATGGTGTTCTCTGGTTTATAGCCTCAATATCTTGTGTTGTAGAATGGTGTTCTCTGGTTTACAGTCTCAATATCTTGTGTTGTATAATAGTGTTCTCTGGTTTATAGTCTCAATATCTTGTGTTGTATAATAATGTTCTCTGGTTTATAGCCTCAATATCTTGTGTTGTATAATAGCGTTCTCTTTTTTATAGTCTCAATATCTTGTGCTGAAGAATAGTGTTCTCTGGTTTCATCCCAATAAGCCATTCTCTTGACATATTTAAAACCAAGTTCATGCCAGTGTGAACTATACACCTGTAGGCAATGATGCCCTGTGATGGTCACACTGCCACACTACAAAGAAGGGAGTTACTGAGACTACACTGTAGCTGTAATATCTGGGATGTTTGACTAAACGATTGCCTTTTACATATACAATGGAAAGTTGAATCTGCTTCTCGGGTAAAAGCCTGGCAACACATGTTACTCCTATCGTAAAGCACTAGCCAGAAGGCTTATCTACCTTTCTTGTAAGTTCTACACACTCCTATGAAAGAACACAAGAGGGATCTGGGAGTGTATGTGCTGTGCTCCGCTGTCATGACCGCTCTGTACTCACTGTCCTGTGGGATCTGGGAGTGTATGTGCTGTGCTCCACTGTCATAACCGCTCTGTACTCACTATCCCGTGGGATCTGGGAGTGTATGTGCTGTGCTCCACTGTCATGACCGCTCTGTACTCACTATCCCGTGGGATCTTGGAGTGTATGTGCTGTGCTCCGCTGTCATGACCGCTCTGTACTCACTATCCCGTGGGATCTGGGAATGTATGTGCTGTGCTCCGCTGTCATGACCGTTCTGTACTCACTATCCCGTGGGATCTGGGAGTGTATGTGCTGTGCTCCAGTCATGACCGCTCTGTACTCACTATCCCGTGGGATCTTGGAGTGTATGTGCTGTGCTCCGCGGTCATGACTGCTCTGTACTCACTATCCCGTGGGATCTGGGAGTGTATGTGCTGTGCTCCGCTGTCATGACCGTTCTTGTACTCACTATCCCGTGGGATCTAGGAGTGTATGTGCTGTGCTCCACTGTCATGACTGCTCTGTACTCACTATCCCGTGGGATCTGGGAGTGTATGTGCTGTGCTCCACTGTCATGACTGCTCTGTACTCACTATCCTGTGGGATCTGGGAGTGTATGTGCTGTGCTCCACTGTCATGACTGCTCTGTACTCACTATCCTGTGGGATCTGGGAGTGTATGTGCTGTGCTCCACTGTCATGACCTCTCTGTACTCACTATCCCGTGGGATCTGGGAGTGTATGTGCTGTGCTCCACTGTCATGACCGCTCTGTACTCACTATCCTGTGGGATCTGGGAGTGTATGTGCTGTGCTCCACTGTCATGACCGCTCTGTACTCACTATCCCATGGGATCTGGGAGTGTATGTGCTGTGCTCCACTGTCATGACTGCTCTGTACTCACTATCCTGTGGGATCTGGGAGTGTATGTGCTGTGCTCCACTGTCATGACCTCTCTGTACTCACTATCCCGTGGGATCTGGGAGTGTATGTGCTGTGCTCCACTGTCATGACCGCTCTGTACTCACTATCCCATGCAGCTGATTCGTGTCCCTGGCACCCGGCGGGTGTGAAGTGGATCCCATCTTCTGGGCCAGGTGTCGTGAACCATAGAGAGAGTCTGTGGAGGACCACTGGTGCAGAGCCTCCTCTCCATCGAAGAAAATCAGCTGCAGAGAGAGCTCTGGATTGGAAGTCTGCAATTGAAACAAAACACATTTACAATGGCTACAAACTCACAAGCTGGAAAGACTAAAAAAAAGGTGATGCTGACACCTACTGGATTAAAGATGTAATGCAGTATAATTACCACAGAAGGACTGTGGCATATTTTGCAAGTATTGTCAGATTAGAATTCTATTCTTATTAATTTCTTTAAATTTTGTCCAAATCAGTGCTGTGGTAACAGGCTAATCTGACGCATCACTAAATATTCACCTTTTGGCAAATATCACTAACTGCAAAAAGATTTAAAAACAAAACCAGTGTACAGTAATGAAACAGGCTGTGCAGTTCAGCAGCTTGTTCACAGGGAGCTTCCTGTGTCACTGACTCCTGGATCATACTGACCAAGCTGATCAATCAACATCTTCCTGTTTCGCTCAGAGAATCTTGCAGTTTTGCTCAACTTGGAATAACGACTAGAGGGCTCCATCGGTAAACAATGGTAAAAAAAGTCTTTCTCCTCTGATGAGCGCTGGTGGCCTTTGTGAAAAACAGCCTCGGTTGCCAAACCACTATCAGATGACCTTCATGGCATCCTTTAGGCTGTCTCCCACAAAGGCCACAGATTATCTGGGAAAGAGAACTAAAAGTTCAAGGTTTGAACGAAAAAGTAAAAAGTAATCATAAGGTAACAGTGCTCCTGTCTAAATGTGTTTGTGAAAGCGACCACAAGGCTTAGTAACAAAAAACTGGTTTTGAATGGGTTAATATAACAGGTAAATGAATAAGACTTTTCAAGACTCCAACTAATGATCTCAGTAAAGTGAAAGGACACTGCGGTCTCAATGAGCTCCAATAACAACAGGCATCCTCATTCCTTTATAACTGAAAATTCATCCTGCTTCAATTTGTGCTTAAATAGTCTTACCCTATTAGTGACCAGCTGACATTCCTTAAATATGAGTGACTTACTTTACCATGTACCCCTTAAAAACAGACAGGGACACCAGAGACATCTCTGATCTTACTACACAGATACCATGTACCCCTTAAAAACAGACAGGGACACCAGAGACATCTCTGATCTTACTACACAGAGAGCACAATACTGCAGGTGTAGCATGGGCCATCTCTGATCTTACTACACAGAGAGCACAATACTGCAGGTGTAGAATGGGGCATCTCTGATCTTACTACACAGAGAGCACAATACTGCAAGTGTAGAATGGGGCATCTCTGATCTTACTACACAGAGAGCACAATACTGCAGGTGTAGAATGGGGCATCTCTGATCTTACTACACAGAGAGCACAATACTGCAGGTGTAGCATGACAGCATCTCTGATCTTACTACACAGAGAGCACAATACTGCAGGTGTAGCATGGGGCATCTCTGATCTTACTACACAGAGAGCACAATACTGCAGGTGTAGCATGACGGCATCTTGTGCCAGCGATGACTGTGTTGATAATGTATTTGCCGCACCTTTCGTGACAGGAGCTCCTCGTCCTGAGCCTGTGCCAGTTCTAGCAGCATGGCACACGGTGCTGCCGAGTCAGTTGCTCCGACAAACTGGCGCCTGCTCTGCTGCGGAGGGAAGTACTTGGAGTCGTAGTGGCAGGCGAGCACGAGGCGCCGCTTGGCTGCCGGGTTCACGGTGGCGATTATGTTGGAAAAGGTCAGCGGACCGTAGGGAGTGTCCGCCTGGAATGTATCCTCCTCCGTCTCCCAGCCTGCACGGAGTGATCCCAGTCTGTTCAAAATGTGCTGTGAAAAAAATTAAAAGGGATTTAAAAAAAAACAGGGTAACCCAGATAGACATGAAGCTCCTGGAGCCACTGATGTTTAGTGGCTGGAAAGTTTGCATTAAAGGAGCGATAAGCAAAACTTCCATCAAATCTCTCATTGCTTATTAGCCAGCAGCATCACCACTGCTCCCCTTTTCCTTGTGCTGATTTCTTTTTCAACCGCCACGCTATACATTTAACCTCACATCAGCTGACCTTGCTCCCTTACTGTCATAGTTCCAGATTCACTCAAATAAGAGGGAACTACAAAATAAGCAGCAAGTTTGTAAAATCTAGATGGCCGGTTTTAGAGACCATAATTACCACTAATCTTAGGCTAGCCATGGTACCTGAGATAACCCATTAGTGCTAATGGGGGTCTGGGAAACCAGGTGATAGTGCACTTAAAAAACAAAAATTATCTTAAACTCCTTATTAGAATAAACAGCTGTTTTTACAGCTGTGTAATTGTACTGAGCTACTTGGATCACGTTTTTGCACGGCACATTTCAAATAACAAATAAACTACACATGGCTCTACACAGTAGAAATGTGTGGACATCATTGGTTTGATTGCCCCGGGCCCCTGATGAGCACGTTGCTAATTTGTTCAGAGCCAGATTCTCCAGGAACAACGTTTTAGGAGCATCTCCACATACATCTCATCCTAACCTTAAAGTCACTATCAGACTGCAAAATCACTGCTCAGCCCCCCGATGAAGGCTCTACCGTGTGTTAGAGCCTTCATCGAGAGGGTGATATCGTTATCAGAAAACCAGTTTTTGCATTATTTTCTTTCAGAAAGAGAGTATTTATTTTATTTAGAATTTTCTGTCCAATAGATGTGAACTGAGCTTTCATTAAGGCAAGTCAAAATGAAAAAGCCGGCACTTGCACAGATTGATTTTAAATTTGATTCACAGGTGATGCGGTGACGTTCCAGCGGGCAGACATTTACTGTCTATTAGAACCCTGCTAGAGCTGGAAGCTGATTGGCTGATGATACTGAATCGTTTTCTAATGAAATATTATTCTCTATACCAAAGATACGCTATTCAAAGTGTGGGAACATTTTATACTAGACGTACCAACAACCTGCACCTGAAGATGCAACCTGCACCTGCAATAAATACAATGTACCCCACTGAACTATAAAACCAGGATCTGCATTTAACCACAATATCAGCAAATCTCTACTAGCCTTGCATTTAAAGTAATCAACTTTAAAGAAACACTTTATCTGGTTGCTGTGCACTGTTGCACAATGTTTTTGCATAACCCACAGATCCTGACAGTCACTGACCTGGCACACAGCAAGACTGCCTGATGAGCCCGGGTATCTCTGCACCAGCAGGGGTCGCTCATAACCCACAGATCCTGACAGTCACTGACCTGGCGCACAGCAAGGGTGTCTGATGAGCCCGGGTATCTCTGCACCAGCAGGGGTCGCTTATAACCCACAGATCCTGACAGTCACTGACCTGGCGCACAGCAAGACTGCCTGATGAGCCCGGGTATCTCTGCACCAGCAGGGGTCGCTCATAACCCACAGATCCTGACAGTCACTGACCTGGCGCACAGCAAGACTGCCTGATGAGCCCGGGTATCTCTGCACCAGCAGGGGTCGCTCATAACCCACAGATCCTGACAGTCACTGACCTGGCGCACAGCAAGGGTGCCCGATGAGCCCGGGTATCTCTGCACCAGCAGGGGTCGCTCATAACCCACAGATCCTGAGTCACTGACCTGGCGCACAGCAAGGGTGTCTGATGAGCCCGGGTATCTCTGCACCAGCATGGGTCAGAGCTCATAACCCACAGATCCTGACAGTCACTGACCTGGCGCACAGCAAGGGTGTCTGATGAGCCCGGGTATCTCTACACCAGCAGGGGTCGGAGATCATAACTCCCAGATCCAGACAGTCACTGACCTGGCGCACAGCAAGGCTGCCCGATGAGCCCGGGTATCTCTGCACCAGCAGGGGTCGCTCATAACCCATAGATCCTGACAGTCACTGACCTGGATCACAGCAAGACTGCCTGATGAGCCCGAGTATCTCTGCATCAGCAGGGGTCGGAGCTCATAACCCACAGATCCTGATAGTTACTGACCTGGCGCACAGCAAGGCTGCCCGATGAGCCTGGGTATCTCTGCACCAGCAGGGGTCGGAGATCATTGTGCCACATCCGGGTGACATCAGTCTGTGCTAAGACTCGCTGGGTGTCTCGTGTGGTCATCAAACTGGGCTTGTGGAACAGCTGATACAAAAGACAAATAAGACAGATATTACAGAGATGAAATACAGAACACTAACAGCATGTACTATATTACTATACTATATACAGTATACTATATAACAGATTTCAAATTGTGAGCTAAGATCAGGTTTAGAATGCAATGCACACAGTCCTGAACTGCTTTTCCACAACAGCCCAGTCTGCAGTCCAATGATGTGTCCAGACACTGGGAATGCTTCCTCATATCTGTAACAACGTCCAGTTACTGAGGTATCTATGGATCAGATACACACCATGGGATGCTGCATGCTCTTTCCAATTGAATTCCTTCTAGTGTTCATTATATAAAGAACTTAACTAAAACTTCTTTACAAATGTAACTAGGTTATTTTATAATGTAATCAACAGCTGCGTATGCACTCATGCACCTTTGAAATGTACACTATTTTCCCATGCCCGTTTCTACGTTTTGTTTTTGGACAGTAGTCCTACAGATAAGAGTCAGTCACTGTGACTTCATTAAACTGTAACAGCCTGTAATTAGCAGTGCAATACACACTACCCCTCTATTAAGCATTTGGATGAAAAGTGCATAAGAAACAGTTAAGCTGTCCCTTCTAGGATTGTGAGAGATCTATATTAAGGGAGAATTGGTAGTAGATTGAACATTTACCTGCCATGGAAGCATTAAAAAATTCCAGACTGGATCAGAAAAATCCTCAAATGACAAAGTGCAGTTAAAATGTCCTAGACTGCAGTTTTTTTAAACACAAGCAGCAATATGGCAAGTTATATTCCTTTATTAATGTGTTTTACCAGAAAAGTTATATATTCTCATATTCAGACCCCAGGGCAAGTTTCATCATGTTATAACAGAAAACACTGAGCACTAACCTAAATCATTACACATTATAAAGTAAATAATACTGTATTAGAATTCAGCCAGCTGTTTCTTTATGACGAAGGCTGAAATAAATCCACAGTTTTTTAACATCTGCAGAATATCACACTTTACCTTTGGCAGCCAAATTACCTTTTCCAAAAGACAAAAAAAGAAACCAGCTAACTGCGCACACTGCTATCCAACAGTTAGTGGCTCACCCCTATGTCTCAATACTGAGAATTGCTGCTTACATGTCACGGCGACAGACAACCAGCCAGGCAACTACACAGCACACAGGAGAATGGGTTTCGTCATCTCCCCTAAAGGAATCTTGCAAACTCTTTTTATGGTACTTATTCAGTTCTATGTTTTCCCCTATATGCAGAGATAAGGAGATGTTTGTGGTTAAAGGAATACTTTATTATTTATTATTATTATTATTATTATTATTTATTTCTTAGCAGACGCCCTTATCCAGGGCGACTTACAATCGTAAGCAAAAAACATTTCAAGCGTTACAATACAAGTAATACAATACGAGCAAGAAATACAATAACTTTTGTTCAAGTAAAGTACAAGTTTGACAAACCACAATTCAATAATACAGCAGGTAATAGTGATAGTTACATCAGGATATGATTAAATAGTGATAGTTACATCAGGATGTGATTAAATACAAAGTACTACAAGTTAAAAACTTGGCAGATTACAGTATTCTGAAGTACAGGATTAAATGCAGTAAAATAGGGGCTGATAAGAGCAAAATAAAGCACATTTACATGAAGGGTGATAGTGTCCCAGGATACAAACAGAGGAGTTCTACAGGTGCTCTTTGAAGAGGTGAGTCTTAAGGAGGCGCCGGAATGTGGTCAGGGACTGGGCAGTCCTGACATCTGTAGGAAGGTCATTCCACCACTGCGGAGCAAAGGTGGAGAAGGAGCGGGCTTTGGAGGCAGGGGAGCGTAGCGGAGGTAGAGCTAGTCTTCTAGTGCAGGCGGAGCGGAGAGGTCGAGTGGGGGTGTAGGGAGAGATGAGGGTCTGGAGGTAGCTGGGTGCAGACTGGTCAAGGCATCTGTAGGCTAGTACAAGAGTCTTGAACTGGATGCGAGCGGTGATCGGGAGCCAGTGGAGCGAGCGGAGTAGTGGAGTAGCGTGGGCGAAGCGAGGCAGAGAGAACACCAGGCGGGCAGCAGAGTTCTGGATGAGCTGGAGCGGACGGGTGGCGGACGCAGGGAGGCCAGCCAGGAGGGAGTTGCAGTAGTCTAGGCGGGAGAGTACCAGGGCCTGGACCAGGAGCTGGGTAGCATAGTTGGTGAGGAAGGGTCGGATTCTTCGGATGTTGCTCAGGAAGAATCGGCAAGTGCGTGCCAGAGTGGAGATGTGCTGGGAATAAGAGAGGCAGGGGTCCAGGGTGACTCCAAGGTTCTTAGCTGAGGAAGAGGGAGAGAGTGTGGTAGATTCCAGAGGAACAGAGATGGAGAGATCAGAGGAGGGGGAGGAGGAGGGAAAGAAAAGGAGGTCAGATTTAGAGAGGTTGAGTTTGAGGTGATGCGAGTGCATCCAGGAGGAAATAGCAGACAGACAGGTAGAGATACGGGAGGAGATGGTGGAGTCAGAGGTGGGGAAGGAGAGGAAAATCTGAGCATCATCAGCATAGAAATGGTATGAGAAACCATAGGATGCGATGAGGGGGCCCAGGGAGCGGGTGTAGAGAGAGAACAGGAGAGGACCCAAGACTGACCCTTGGGGGACCAGTTAAGAGAGGGTGAGGTGTGGAGGTTGCTCCACGCCAGGTTACCTGGTAAGTGCGGTTGGAGAGGTAGGAGGAGAACCAGGCCAGAGCAGTGCCAGAGATCCCCAGGTCAGCAAGCGATGATAGTAGAATAGAGTGATCAACAGTGTCAAAGGCAGCAGAGAGGTCGAGGAGAATTAGGACAGAGGAGAGAGAGGCAGCTCGGGCACATTTAAGTGAGTTGGTGACAGACAGGAGGGCGGTTTCAGTAGAGTGAGCAGAGCGGAAGCCAGATTGGAGAGGGTCCAGCAGAACCTAGCATTTTAGCATTTCTGATCAGTGCCTGATACTGTAATTGTAACCTCTTCACTTGCTCTAGACTCAATATTTACTCAGTTCTTTGAGGTTGGCTAACATGGAATTCTTCATTGGCCCAGACTAGTAGATGCAGTTTTGCAAAAATTCTGTTTGCTCTTCATTGGAAGAAAACAAAGACACATCATTACAAAAATGTGTTTGTTCGATATTTAATTGAACTATATTTTTAAAATGACACAAACAGTATTGTACTGTGATTCTTGAAATGTATTTTTGTTTACGACTGTAAGTCGCCCTGGATAAGGGCGTCTGCTAAGAAATAAACAATAATAATAATAATAATAATAATAATAATAATAATAATAATAATAATATTGTAATGTTTATTATTGTAAGTAATTATATTTGCCATTCCACTTCCATATTCTTGTTAAGCAGAACACAAATGGCACAGACTATGGTTCCCTAATTGCAGTGCTCTGCGTGATGTATATAATTTTTTCCCCTCACTAAGCAAAGAAACTTGTATCTGCCTATCCATCCACCAATAATTACATATAATAAGTGTTATTATCCAAAGCAAAGGGATGTGTGACGGCAAATCCCCTTCTTTCATTATACCTTGTTTTCTAAAGTGCTAAGTTCAAATGTGGTCATTTATCTTTCTGATACACTACAGGGGGATGAACAAAACGTCATTTTTCAAAACATGTTGTGTGAACACATCTGATTCAGCGTTGAGGCAAATGCAAGAGAAGCTTGCCAGGTAATGTATGTACCTATGAATACCAGATCCAGGGTTCAAAGTGGAAGCGCCAGCTCCTCTAATGCTAAAGGAAACAGAAATGAATTGAGCACATCCTGTAATGCAGAGCATGACTGTAGGTTGATGTGTTTGTGAGGAGTTGTAAATGACCTTCAAACTGAGCTATGTTCAGAGCTCTCATTGGTCAAAAAGTCAGTCACTTCCAGAGAAACATGCAAGACAATGTTTTCACTCTTTCTATAACAGGTAGGACCCACAGAGTTATTAGGAAAAATCAAGTGGAGTGTGTTATTAGGCTTCTTGCACCCTGCTTTCACAATGGAATCCAATTGAAATACAGTCACACACACACACACACACAGACGCATACACACACACTGACACACACACACACACTGACACACACACACACACACAGACACACACACACACTGACACACACACAGTCGCACACACACACACACTGACACACACACACACACAGACACACAGACGCACGCACGCACACACACACAGACACACGCATGCACGCACACACACAGACACACACAGACACACAGACGCACACACACAGACACACACAGACACACAGACACACACACACACACACACACACACAGACGCACGCACGCACACACACACACACACACACACACAGACGCACGCACGCGCACACACACACACACACAGAGACACACACAGACACACGCACGCAAGCACACACACACACACACACACACAGACACACGCAAACACAGACACACACACACAGACACACACAGACGCACACACACAGACACACACAGACACACACACACACACAGACACACACACACACACACACAGACACACGCACGCAAGCACACACACACAGGCACAGAAACACACACATTTAAAAGTCTGTAAGGCTGGTGCATGGACTATTTTGAGGGATTATTTGCTCAAGAATACAACTAAAGTAAGTTTACAAATACTTTTAGACTATTTTTACATACTGTACACATTAAAGTAAAATACAGAAATACAAGATATACAAATAAACTCTTTCTTGGTGTCTTCCAGAAATAGAACAGAACACAGAAGAGCTATAATCACATGCTGTGAAACAAGATCACCTTCTTAGAGAAGAGAGGCAAGGCTAGAAAATACAGGAAACGAACTGGGAGACAGTGTTCTGTGATGCTTTGGCACAGCCTGGATCTTCACCCAAGCAATGCAGGGAACAAGGCAACACAATACAGCACCATTGAAAATACAGATTTAATTGATGCTTTCTATCAGTGACAAGTTTCAGATGCTAGTATATATTGTAAGTTACATTCACATGACAAACTGTTTTAAATGTGACCAATGGGATAAAATGGACTGCACACTATTTCATAAAATAACACACAGGGCGCGGCAATCCACAGACAGGCGGAGGGCGAGCGCGAACCCCGGACCTCTCACACTAAAGCCTAGCGCCGATACCGCTGTACAAAATAGTCGGTTCCTTTGTAAGGCGCGTATATCGGGCTTATGTCCCTGTGTGTGATTAAGTGACCTACCACCAGTCCCAGTGCACGCATGTCCAGGGCCCTGGTCCGGTCCCGTTAGAGCACGCCAGCGGACATGACAGCTTTTGTCGACCAGTGGGCTCTAGTGGCGTGCTATGTATATATACTAGGATCTATATATTTTTACATTTTCTATCACATTGAGAGTGCATAGCACAGTTGTATGGTCATTTTAGGCTAGTAAGCGCTCTTTAGGTGAAAACTGTTCTGAAAAACACTGAAAAACAGCAATGGGTCAGCTTCAAATGTGTCTAATAAGAGATCAATAATGAATGCAGTGTGTTACCATAGCAACAAGGCACCGAGAGGAGAAATTCAGAAATAGATTAATTGATTTACCTAGAACCACGTGGTACTGGCATTTCTGCAAGCACGGCAAACGGCTCTCTAAATTACAAGTAATATTTAACACCAGTGTTACTTTGTAATATAATACAGGACATTGCTAAAAAGGACATATGTTTACATATTTTAGCAGATGAAAATAAATAAATCATATTCTATTACATTACATTTGTGTTTAAATCTGTGTACCAAAAAACATCATACATTTTTATTTGATCTTGTATGCAACCTATGAAAAAGCAAGGGGTTTTAATTTTTAAAATAATTATTTTAGACAGACATTAGACAGACATGAAAAAACTGAAGCAAAGCAGCACACTTAAAAGGAGTTCCTGTCTATTCTGTACAGACCCAAATCTGCCTGCCTCTGCTGTACTTGACAACAATATTTTGTTTAATTTCTTTAAGTCGCTTTAGCGTCAGCTAAATAATAATACCACTAGGACTACTACGACTACTACTACTAATATACCAGTATACAGTATATCAAATCGTAGTTATTTATTTTAATTTAGTGTTGATGGTTATTGTCGAACTACAACTAATTACATGTAAAAAAAAAAAAACTATTTTAGAACTGCATGTGCAAACAAAACAAACAAAACAAAAACAAATAATGATTAAATGGAATTATATAATAATAAACAAACACGTCTCTATATTATACCAAAAGCGTATGGCGTACTTTAATTCAACAGTCTTTGGTCATATGACAAAATCTTTGTTTTAAAAGCTCAGCCTGTTAAGCAGGTTTCAGTGAATGTGTTTTTTGGAACCAATACCTTTTCTTGCGTCCATGGTACTTTACCGGTCTGTCCTGTGGCCCGGCTGATAATTACCATCAAACAAAATCCAATACCTAGATACATCACAGTGGTCCTGCAGCAGCCAGACATCTCTCCGTGTTGGACACACACATACACACACACACACACTGGTCGCTTTCACCCCCCCGCATCGACAGTATGTATGTAATGTGAGTCACAGAGGGGAGGGCCCGGAGCATTCGTCTACGTCATTCATCCATTAATTCAATAATTCACCCGCAGCACGAAAAGTCAAAGTGAGCGTTTCTAAGAGAACGGTCTTCACATTCCAATGTATTATTTATGAATCACATGGGTTCTCCCATATCTGGACAAGACAATCACAGTATATCTCTCTACCATGCCCACTGTCACCCTCCCATGCTGAACCTACTCACTCAACCATTATGTGTATGCAGAACCAATTGACCCAGGTTACTTTAAAGGTTGTGCAGGTTTTGATCTGTTTGAATATTTCTGTGAGAACACAAGCTACAATGTAACAGCTGGGGTCAGTCTTGTGTTGGGCTGGGAACTTTACCCTGGGAAAGGGGGTGACGTTTGAAAACTTTGACAAATGCTTACTTCTGTGTAGAGAAACATCACTAATAGCCCTGTTATTCTCAGAAGACTAGACACAGAGGCTACAAGTAGCAATGGGGTGTGACAATACCCCATTTACCCCGCAAGATACTATTATTGCATTCAAAGGGTATTTTCTTGGAAAAGGGCAATAAAATATGAATATCTTTCTTCAGCTCCAGCATAAACGACATTTTTTAATGAACTGAAAACAAATCTGAGGTGTATCCATACGTTAATTGATCAGTCTGAGGTTCCATGTGTTAATTGATCAGTCTGAGGTTCCATATGTTAATTGATCAGTCTGAGGTTCCATACGTTAATTGATCAGTCTGAGGTGTATCCATACGTTAATTGATCAGTCTGAGGTGTATCCATATGTTAATTGATCAGTCTGAGGTTCCATACGTTAATTGATCAGTCTGAGGTGTGTCCATACGTTAATTGATCAGTCTGAGGTGTATCCATACGTTAATTGATCAGTCTGAGGTTCCATATGTTAATTGATCAGTCTGAGGTTCCATACGTTAATTGATCAGTCTGAGGTTCCATACGTTAATTGATAAATCTGAGGTTCCATATGTTAATTGATCAGTCTGAGGTTCCATACGTTAATTGATCAGTCTGAGGTGTATCCATACGTTAATTGATCAGTCTGAGGTGTATCCATACGTTAATTGATCAGTCTGAGGTGTATCCATACGTTAATTGATCAGTCTGAGGTGTATCCATACGTTAATTGATCAGTCTGAGGTTCCATGTGTTAATTGATCAGTCTGAGGTGTGTCCATACGTTAATTGATCAGTCTGAGGATCCATACGTTAATTGATCAGTCTGAGGTGTATCCATACATTAATTGATCAGTCTGAGGTTCCATACGTTAATTGATCAGTCTGAGGTGTTCCATACGTTAATTGATCAGTCTGAGGTGTATCCATACGTTAATTGGTCAGTATGAGGTTCCATACGTTAATTGATCAGTCTGAGGTGTATCCATACGTTAATTGGTCAGTATGAGGTTCCATACGTTAATTGATCAGTCTGAGGATCCATACGTTAATTGATCAGTCTGAGGATCCATACGTTAATTGATAAATCTGAGGTTCCATACGTTAATTGATCAGTCTGAGGTGTTCCATACGTTAATTGGTCAGTCTGAGGTGTGTCCATACATTAATTGAAGCACTGTACTCTACACATACTGCACAGTGTTTAAGTGCACTGTTAATCAGAAGTTCATATATAAAGGGGTATTTTCATCTGGGTTAAATAAATAAACGGAATGAATGAATTGTAAAGTTGCACCAAAATACCTTGTGGATTACATGCAGTTTATTGTCATGTTTAATTTGTCTGACCACAATAATAACAAGCACGAAGATCCCAGCTGGCTATCGGGTGCAGTATGTTGCTTCTAACAGTTGGATCAGAAAATATTAGGCTACCACAAATGCATAGATACTTTCTTTAATCCAAATATTTGATATGCTGTCTTCTCTGATAATCACATTGACTTAATTTGCAGAAGAACAGGGGTGTTCTGTGAAGTCCAGTAAAGGTCAATCAAACTGTGGCTGCCCCCAGCCCAGAATCAATAAAAAAAACACACATCTGCTGATTTATGGAGCGAATATTCTGTGCTGACATGCCATTAACAGTTTCGGGAGCTTGTCTTTTTTCCCTATAAATATTGAACAGCTTTCCTTTACGATTTGCTTTTAATTCGATCAGTTCAAAACAACATCATACGCATTTTTAACAGTAGCTATATAAAACTGTACTGTACACCTTGCACCTTGAAAATATTTCATTAGAGCGATATGCCTGCAAAATATTTTGCTGTAATGATAGTAAAAGGGTTATGCTATAGCTGCAAAAATAGTTGTATGCAACCAAACCTCCAAGATTCAAAATCGATTCACTAACGAAATTAGACATCCTGAACACTGTACACATAATTTCACAGGTAGGTGAACAAGAACGCATTTTTCTTGCATTCCACTGAAAAAAAGTTAGTTTCCACCAGACCAGACGTCCTTAAAAATAAACGAGTACAACACGTATAGAAAAAGCTCAATTTGCCATGTCACATGAGGGTTAACAGGCTAACGATTAGCCTTCTCCCCCAAATGATACATAACCAGCTATGGTTGGGATCAGTGTGGAACCTTGGCGATCGCGTCATTGTAGGGGTGGAGTTAATGTGCGCGCCGGCGTCTGAGAATCACGTGATGAAGTCCACGTGGGCCGCTCCAGTTGTACAGCCAGGAAGTAGAGAAATAGCGAACAGCGGTGTGAATTTTGATCAAGATTTACATTTTACAGAGACAAGAATAAAGCTGTTATGGAGCGCGAGATAGAAAGCTTGAAGCAACAGTTGTTGGCGAAAGACAATGAAATAGCCGTCTTAAAGGAAAAGCTTGCATTGCAAAAGGTATTTTGCCATCAGTGCCTTACTACAGTGTGGACGATATTGAATCATTCATGTGTGTGTTCCAGTCCAGTTTATTAGGTTATAAACACGTAAAGTAAATAATAAATATGAAAATCAGTTGCTCTTTAGGAAAGATTGTGATCCTAGTTTTTGATAACAACTCAGCAAAATAAATACTGCAGCAGCAACTACTGCTCTGTGTAGGAAAGGCGGAGACCAAACAGACAGGTCCTGTTTTATGTATACGTCCTTTTCCTTTAGGATTCCCGGTGCACTTCTTCAACAGCTGGTTTACAAGTAGTAGTCACAGAGCTGAGCCGTTTGGAAGAAAGGACAGCCCTTTCCAATGAAGAAATCATGAGGTATAGCAGACAGCTTCTCCTGCCGGAGCTCGGTGTCAAAGGTACCTGTCTACACTCCCAGCATGCTCCGGGGTTCCTTTGCTCATTTGAGGACTACTTTTTAAATTTTTGGAGCATTTTTAACTGGCATATCTACCTGCTGTTTTAATTTTGTCATTAGCAATATTGTTGTGTAATTTGCTCCTAACCGGAAAAAGTTGTCTAAAATATAACGTATCAAACTACATAGATACTTCTTGAACATTCACGATTACTGCATATTTAGGGTTCTGATTTTTTTCAATGACAAATCAATTTGGTACTTAAATGGTTTAAATTAGCTAATATTTATTTTTCTCCCAAATTAATTACATGATTGAAGTAATGTTATTTCAGCACATATGCAGAATGTAATGTTGGTGTGTGTGTGTATGTGTGTATGTGTGTATATATATATATATATATATATATATATATATATATATATATATATATATATATATATATAATATAATCACATGTTGTGGCGTAGAAATAAATATAAAAATGTAATTAGTAATCGGTTCAGTTTATTCCAACCCCTCGATGCTATTAAAATCGGTGAACTTAACCCTTGAATATTATCTGGTTGTCACTCAAAGACCAGACTCGAAAGCACCAATTTGAGGACTGAAGGTGCTGTAGGTTGCTGAAATATTTGTTTTCTTTTAAAAAGAGGAGTGTAGGTTGCAACACGTATATCTCCATGCTACACATTGTTTGCGTTATAATGTGTTTATTTGAATTCAATATATGATAATATTTCTAAAAACAGCCCTTATATTTGAATTGCGTTGAAATGTTGCTTTTAACTGATTAACACAGCTGAAACAATACAAAAAACTCTCTTCTAGTCTTTATATGGAGACATATGGAAGACGGAAATGCATGACAGCCTCATATGATGATACAATTTTTCCCCATATAAAGCAATGGAAAAAAAGAGTGTAACACTTTGCCATCTGTAGTCCCATTCTTCCCCAGCAGATGGCAGTATTACCCACAAACACATTTGTCAAGAGGTGGGAAGAATCTGAATGTTGTTGAAACTTTGAGATAAGTCCCCCTAACCCTCTGTATTTTATTAAGGTATGAGGTTATTGATTTGAATTTTAACTCCTAGGATTCAGTCACCCATGTAGTGTAAAGACTTCAGGACCTAGTCCTAAAGAAGAACATTATATGTTCATTATAAACTTAGACGTGTTGTGTAAACTTCAGCTCCTTACTGATTTCCAGTGCCTGGGAACAGGAGGTTTGAAAATAAAAGAACGCTTTCCAGATAATTGCATTCTGTTTTAGTAAAGCAGACTGCTATAGTGTTCCAAATCAAAAACTACTGCATATGCTGCTGATATTTCAGTGCTGAAATAACAATGTTCTTCAGATGTTTTTAACATTAACAAAATCTGTGATGGTCAGTTGTGCTGAAACTTTTTTTTATTGGCTGATTTAAGTTATTATTAATCTATATTCATAGACCTACTTGTATTTTCCTAAAAGAGAGAGCAATACAATGTAATACCTTTAGCTAATTGGGTTAGCTTTCAATTATAGGTTTGACTGCTGAGAATTTAAAGAAATACAGCATCTTAAACGCTGATGTCATCGTATTTCATGTTTTGACCTGAGAACGATGGACTGAGCTTCAGCATTTGGACATTTGGAGAATGTTGCATATTTTCTTTTTTTTTGTTGTTGTTGATCATACTATATTATTTAGGTTGAAACACTTGATGCATGTGATTCTGGTTGCAGGTCAGTTAACCCTTTCAAACACGTCTGTCCTGGTTGTTGGGTGTGGAGGGCTGGGATGCCCTTTGGCACAGTACGTTGCAGCAGCTGGCATTGGTAAGGAACTTAAACATAAAGGGTCTGATCAGAATGGAAACAGATCTGAAATACATGAAATGTCATTTAAGTCACATATTTTTACAGGCAGAAAAGACACTCTATAGAATGCACTGTGAGATGTTTGATTTTGTACACTACTTTTTTGGCCTCAAAGTTTCTTCTTTTTTATTTAATATGTTTTATAAATTTAGACGGTCCGATTACGTTCCCTCACCGCAGCTCAGGAGAACCGACGGTTCAGTGGGTGTCCTCCGATCCACGACCGAGCCAGTCGCCTCTGTATCACCACTCAATCTGTCTTCTGAACATTATATCGCAGCACACTTGTGTGTGAATAAATCTATCTTCAGAAGTGTGCAGCAGTATGTCACTCTGAATGCACCGTTAAGGCCCTGTCCACAGACCGTTTGAGCAGTGCAAGCCCCCTTGAAGCTGTGAGGCAGCTGCAGGCGTCAGCGTGTTCTCTAAAGTGTGCTTGCTGTTTTTCCACCAGCTGTGCTTTTGTTTGTTGATTGCAGGGAGAGCACATGCTTGATTGACAGTATTGAGTGTGTTCAGTCTACTTGCAGTCCTTGTACTTCTCCTCAATGGGTTTATTAACAGGTCGTTTGGGGCTGCTTGATTATGATGGGGTTGAGCTGAGTAACCTGCACCGGCAAGTTCTACATGGAGAGGACAGACAAGGCAGGCCCAAAGCACTGTCTGCAGCAGAGTCACTGAAGAGGTATGGGATTCACTGTACACCTGCATAGTGTTCTCTGCCTGGCCAGTGTATACCAGCAGCGAGAGCTTGCATGGACTGGCAATAATAATAATAATAATATTGAATGCATATGTGCAGCCACTGCAGTAGCGTCTTAGAACCTTGTGTGTGTGTGTGTGTGTTTGTGTTTGTATATGTATATATATATATACACAGTGCCCTCCATAAGTATTGGGACAGTGAAGTCAAAATTGCTATTTTGCTGTACACTCAAACAATATGAAAACATGAGTAAAAGATTAATATGAGGCAAAAGTACAGAATGTCACCTTTTATTTCTGGTGGTTTCAAGACATACATGTTTTACCAACTAAGAATAACAGCACTTTTAGAGTTCCATCCCCTCATTTTATGTGAGCATAAGTATTGGGACAATTCAACTTAAAGCAAGTATAAGAAGTATAAAAGCTAGTATTTAGTCGCAAATCCCTTGCATGCAATAACAGCAGTGAGTCTGCGACCCATTGACATCACTAAACTCTTGGTATCGTCCTTTGAGATGCTTTTCCAAGCCTTTACTGCAGCCATTTTCAGCTGTTGCTTGTTTTGGGGAGTTTCTGACTTCAGTCTCCTCTTCAGCAAGTGAAATGCATGTTCAATCGGATTTAAATCAGGAGATTTACTTGGCCAGTCTAAAACGTTCCACTTTTTTCCCCCTGATGAACTCCTTGGTTGCGTTGGCAGTGTGTTTTGGGTCATTGTCCTGTTGCATTGTGAAGTGCCGCCCAACGAGTCTGGTGGCATTTTCTTGTACATTGGTAGCCAAGATGCTTCTGTACACTTCTGAAGTCATTCTGCTGCTGCCATCATTCATTACATCATCAATAAAGATGAGTGAGCCTGTTCCAGAGGCAGCCATGCATGCCCATGCCATGACACTACCTCCACCATGCTTCACAGATGAGGTGGTATGCTTTGGATCATCTGCAGTTCCTTTTTTCTCCACACTTTTGCCTTCCCATCACTTTGATGAAGGTTAATCTTCGTCTCATCTGTCCATAAAACTCTGTTCCAAAACTCTACTGGCTCATCTCTGTACTTTTTAGCAAATTCTAATCTGACCTTTCTGTTTTTGGTGGTGATCAGAGGTTTGCATCTTGCAGTGTAGCCTTTGTAATTCTGCTGCCAAAGTCTTCTGCGAACAGTAGATTGTGACACTTTCACCCCAGCATTCTGGAGGTTGTTGGTGATTTCACTGACACTTATTTTAGGGTTGTTTTTCACAGCTCTGGTCATTTTTCTGTCATCAACTGCTGTTGTTTTCCTTGGCCGACCTGGTCGTTGCGGATTGCTGAAGACACCAGTGGTTTCTTTCTTTTTCAGGACATTCCAAACTGTTAATTTGGCTATGCCCAACTTTTGTGCTATGGTTCTAATTGAGTTCCTTTTTTCTTTTAGCATCCAAATCGCTTGCTTTTCTTTCATAGACAGCTCCCTGGTCTTCATGTTGGATTATGCCTACTGACACCAAGTGCAGACTCCAAAGGCAAAAGCAAAGGATAGAACTGAGACTACACATTCATAGCTCTTTTATGTGTGAACAATCAGTGCAACAGGAAACACCTGATCAATTAGAAACATCTGTGAGCCAAATGTCCTAATACTTATACTCACATAAAATGGGGGGATGGAACTCTGAATGTGCTGTTATTCTTAGTTGGTAAAACATATGTGTTGAAACAGCCAGAAATAAAAGATGACATTCTGTACTTTTGCCTCATATTCATCTTTTAATCGTATTTTCATATTGCTTGAGTGTACAGCAAAAATAGCAATTTTGACTTCTGTCCCAATACTTATGGAGGGCACTGTGTGTGTGTGTGTGTGTGTGTATGTGTGTGTGTGTATATATATATATATATATATATATATATATATATATATATATATATATATATATGTAAATAATTGTGTTTCATAAAGTCGAATGAACCCTGTTACGTTGAGATTGAATTACATATCGCTTTGTAGTTTTTCATATACTTAATGAAAAGCTGAAAAAAATTGACAAATGTGACCTTTCGAAGTGTGTTTGAAAACAAAGAGTAGAGGTACTTGGAGGCTTTTGATGCCATGGCAACCACACTCACTCTATTCTATTTAAAACTATGAATGTGTTTGTGATGTACTTTACTATATGTGATGTAACAATCTACTATTCCTTTCTATTTAAACACACCTTCAGGCATCATGTATATTGGTCCATGCAGTTTCCTTTATTCTTCTGTATTGTACATTATCTAAAGTTAATGTAGGTCAGATGTAGGTCATTCATGTTATGTGTTTTATGTAAATCTTTTGTAAACTGTTGAACTATTGCTTCATTTACTTTTTTATTTAATGTTTGACCTGTGATTTATGTAAACAGGACCTTTTCATGAGACATGAGAGGTTTATAAATGATTTTCCATTCCAATGGAAAAAATAATTCTTGTATGATTTAGTTATTTAGTTAGTTTTTATTTCATTAGTGTTCCAAAGCTTCCCTTTATAATGTTGCATTTTCTTTTGTAGTTTACAGGTTCAGTGATGAAAATCCATTCCTAAAAGTACTGCTTGTAGCTACTATATAGGAGATGTGTTGCTTTGCTGTATTTTGTTTTATTTAATACAAGTATCCTATCCTTATCCTATTAAAATGTAGACATGACTGACAGTAGCACTGCGTAAAGAAATGTGTTGCCTGCTGTATATAAGTGTACAAACATCATCACTGCTAAATAATGCATGAGTGTAATTGGAACTGAACTGCTGTTTCTTCATGTAGGCTCAACTCTAAAGTACAGTATGTACCTTATAACATGCAACTGACTCCTGACAATGCCCTGCAGCTCATTCAACAGTATCCTTTTGTGTTGCAAACAGTCTCAAAACTAAACTCAGATGTGCTACACAGGCTCACTGTTACAGTTCTGAAATATGTCATACCCATACATGTGTCCTACCTGTGTCCTCTGCACTGTGCATGTGCAGGACAGGTGGCAGTCTTGTCTGTAGTTTGTAGACCTGTGGTGTAGTTAAACAGTGAGAATAGGTCATGTTAAGTGCACAGTACTATACACACCTTTTACAAAGGGATCAAGAGCGGACCATGTCTTTCAAAACAGCATGGCTTGTAACTGTATGACTGTATTTTAACTGCTACTAAGTAAGTATTATTTAGCCGTTATATGAAATGGTTGTAATGATGAAGGGTGTTTTTCCTGAATGCTGATGTTTTTATGTATGACATTGTAGCTGACTGCTCAGACAATGTCCCCACACGCTACCTGGTTAATGATGCCTGTGTTCTCAGTGGGAAACCTTTGGTTTCGGCCAGTGCTCTGAGAATGGAGGGACAGGTAGGAACATCTTGAATGTCAACCAGGGCTGATCTTTCTACATTATGGGGTGAATGTTAAAAATCTACTGTAGATAGTAGCAGATCTTCATACTGTCAAAACTGTACATAAATCACATTAGTGTTTGGCTATGGGGCGATTCATTCACCCACTGGTCTCAACACTGCAGACCGGTATACAGATCTAGGAAAGATAATTCCACTCTGCAAATAACTGAAAATCTTTAAGGAAACAGCTAGGTTTGTCCTTATGTAAACTCTCACTGAAATGTGCCTTCAGCTCACCGTGTATAACTACAGAGGCGGTCCGTGCTACAGATGTCTTTACCCAAAGCCTCCTCCACCGGAGACCGTTACCAACTGCTCAGACGGTGGGGTTTTGGGTGTTGGTAAGTCTCCTCTTTCCTGCATTGTGAAGTCAGAGGGAGGGGTTCTGGGTGTGGGTAAGTCTCCTCTTTCCTTCATTGTGTAGTCAGAGGGAGGGGTTTTGGGTGTTGGTAAGTCTCCTCTTTCCTGCATTGTGAAGTCAGAGGGAGGGGTTCTGGGTGTTGGTAAGTCTCCTGTTTCCTGCATTGTGAAGTCAGAGGGAGGGGTTCTGGGTGTGGGTAAGTCTCCTCTTTCCTGCATTGTGAAGTCAGAGGGAGGGGTTTTGGGTGTTGGTAAGTCTCCTCTTTCCTGCATTGTGAAGTCAGAGGGAGGGGTTCTGGGTGTGGGTAAGTCTCCTCTTTCCTGCATTGTGTAGTGAAGTCAGAGGGAGGGGTTCTGGGTGTGGGTAAGTCTCCTCTTTCCTGCATTGTGTAGTGAAGTCACAGGGAGGGGTTCTGGGTGTGGGTAAGTCTCCTCTTTCCTGCATTGTGAAGTCAGAGGGAGGGGTTCTGGGTGTGGGTGAGTCTCCTCTTTCCTGCATTGTGAAGTCAGAGGGAGGGGTTCTGGGTGTGGGTAAGTCTCCTCTTTCCTGCATTGTGAAGTCAGAGGGAGGGGTTCTGGGTGTGGGTAAGTCTCCTCTTTCCTGCATTGTGAAGTCAGAGGGAGGGGTTCTGGGTGTGGATAAGTCTCCTCTTTCCTGCATTGTGAAGTCAGAGGGAGGGGTTCTGGGTGTGGATAAGTCTCCTCTTTCCTGAATTGTGTAGTGAAGTCAGAGGACTGGAGAAGCAGAGTAAGCCCAATGCTTGATATCAGTGGGAAAGGGGCTCTCAGATCCTGCAAATCATGCACCGGCATTACATGCTATAGAAGAGCAAGGCAGTGTTTTCATCACTGTGTTGCTGATAAGCTGTAGAAATGAGCTTGCCCTCAATTATTTATGGGTTGAGTTATTTAAAAATAAGCCACTCTGTGATATTGGAGCTACATGAGACTGTGACATTCTGTTGAGAGTACTCCAACTTAGACTTTACTACTGGTAGGATAAATGTGTTTTTCTTTTCATGAAAAAATGAAGCAGGGCACACAAGAACATTTTGATAGTTAAAACTTCATATGTAGAAATATGAAATAATATCTTCCGTGGTCAAACTTGGTCATTTCGCTGGTGATTTGCCCCTGTTATGGTTTAATGAGACTGACCTCAGTCTATACTTTCTTGTTGAGTGTGCTTTTTTCACAGGCGGTTCCTAAGAGATTTATTGGCATTTTGGTCAAGTAGTTACAAGACTCAAAGCCAGGAGGTTCTGGGTCTGAATCTCAGGACAGCCACTGACCCCAGTGTGTGCTCAAAGGCATCCACTTCACTTCCTTGTGCTTTTGTCAATCCAGCTGTACAACGTGGTAGAAAGGTTGTACACATCTAGAAACAGGCTGATGTGTCTGGGCAGGGCTGCCCTGTGGAAATAAATAATGCTAGAACAGAGTGTCAATGTCAGTGGCTGTGGTTTAAATGAGTATAATTTATTTCTTTAATACTATTACTCACTTCCCTCATTGGTTTCAAATAATGTTTACTAATGTGCATAGCAACAAGAAAGCTTCTGCTTTACTGGTCGTTTTACAGAAGGCAGATTGTGTCTTGGTTGGCTTTATTAAGACTGCAGGATGGTCCTGT
Source organism: Acipenser ruthenus (assembly GCF_902713425.1). Lineage (NCBI taxonomy): Eukaryota > Metazoa > Chordata > Actinopteri > Acipenseriformes > Acipenseridae > Acipenser > Acipenser ruthenus. Next base: position 1,424,712 of record NC_081193.1, read on the forward strand.
TCTAAATACAAAGTGCGAGTTTAACAATAAATAAACAAACAAGGCACTCGTTGATGCAACAGGTTCATTAACACTGCTGTCACTGCTGGGGTCCTGGGGTTAAACTAGTGACTCTAGTGAAAAGAGTTTGGGTCTTGTTTTGACGCAAGAGCAAAATTAACAAAGTAGAAAGCAGCTTCATTGCAGTAACTGCAGGAAAGAACCATTGTTATTGTTTGGAGTCGTTTCTTGTAAGTTTTATTCCTCTCTGAAGAACCACAGTGCAGGAAGCAAAGTGTCTTCAGTCCCTATATTTCCATAATGGTATCCCACACTGATCGTGAATAAGTATTATTATAAAATGACTATATTATTGATGTTTAATGACTTTTATATCCCCTCTAATGTAGTTCCAGGAATCATGGGATGCATTCAAGCCCTGGAGGTCCTGAAGATCGCTTCTGGAAAAGAATGTATCCTTTGAAATATATTGGAATCTGTTCTCCAGACTTTGCATACAGATTCATCTTTCAGGGATATGCTGATTGTGCAGAGATGGGTGCGCTGCAGTGCAAAAGTCTCAACTGAATAGCCCCTATTGTACACTTAAAGAAAGATCTACAGTATATACTGGCATGATTTAATATGAACCCTCACAAATGTTTTGCATCTTTTTATGTGGGGAAAAAATACACAGAAGCATATATGGTTTGAGAGGATGGTTTTTAATAACTGAGAAAAAAGGACATTTTTAATGGCAAATGGTGCAACATGTAGATCTGCCCTTGTTTACATCTGCAGTTAGTGTAGTTACTGCAGTGTCAGGGCAGTTCCAGAGGCAACAGCAGAACCCACATCCCTTTACTGAGTCCCTTCGCTACAGTTAGTGGTGACGTAGCTTTCGGGTCTCAGTATCGTACAAGCACAGCCCTCTCACTGTTGGATTGTCTTGCAGATGCTCTGTAGTTTGGGGAAACCTCATGGTCAGGGTTGGATTAGTTCAAGCCAACTTCCACTGAATAAGAGGAAGTGAAAATGTTTACTTCTGGTTTGTTCTTTTTTTCTCATGATGTGACTTTAAGTGCGGTTTAGCTCAGATTTTGGAAATTTTAATTTAAATTGTAAAAGATGAAGATTATTTGCAATATGTATTTTGCTACTCTTATTATTTCTTTTTTTTACATATTTATCATACGGTAGTCAATGCTTCTACTGCTTTAGTAATGAATGTTCATTCTATCGAATATGGTAGAGGTTTCAGACTAAATAATGCCAAATACTACTCTATTCTTACAGTAATGTGCAGTTATCATGCTGCAGTGACAATGTGAAGTCACAAGGGGAGCTCCATTGTTGGTAAGCTCACAAGCATTTCCACTATTGTGTGTAAATAATTGCAATGAGTGTTTATTAGACCATCGTTTGCCAGCATTAAATTATATATATATATATATTTTTTTTTAAAGTTCTGCATGCTGTATGATAAGAGCTTGTTGGATGAGGTTGGATTCTGACTTGATTTCCTCTTCTAATATATGCTCCAGTATTCCAGTTGCCCTTTCCTTTACTGTGCCGTTCATCAGCTTCGTATCGGCAGCAGATGTTACTGTTTGACGCCCTGGATGCTCGCTTTCGTACAATTAAGCTGAGACCCAAGCAGGCTGGCTGTGTAGTGTGTGGAGAGAATCCAACTGTGAAAGCCCTCGTGGACTATGAGAAGTTCTGTGGGTCTTCAGCAGCTGACAAGGTCAGAGCAAGCTTTGTAGTTCAAACTTGTATCAGTGTAAATAAAGCAGTGCTCTGTTCCCCTGTTTATATGCACAGTCTGTACCTGTGTGAGGCATGGATTCCATGATTCTGCTTGGACACCAGTCTAGAGCTGGAATAGGGTGGTGGTGCGTGGGCACTTGTGTTTTCTATTATTATTATTATTATTATTATTATTATTATTATTATTATTATTATTATTATTATTATTATTATTATTATTTATTTCTTAGCAGACGCCCTTATCCAGGGCGACTTACAATTGTTACAAGATTTCACATTATACAGATATCGCAGTATTTTTACGTACAATTACCCATTTATACAGTTGGGTTTTTACTGGAGCAATCTAGGTAAAGTACCTTGCTCAAGGGTACAACAGCAGTGTCCCCCACTGGGGATTGAACCCACAACCCTCCGGTCAAGAGTCCAGAGCCCTAACCACTACTCCACACTGCTGCCCTAGGGTTAAAATAGTTCATTACAAAAGTATTGATTCACTGTGCATGAAAACATATATATATCATTTGTTTTTATCCCTTAAAAAATCAATTAAAAAATAAAATAATAAAATATCCCTGGCTTTTTTTTTTTTTACTGGACATGCACATGCTCAAGGCTACCGCGTACCTTCATGTTTGGTTCAAGTTAGGGTTAACAACCTATACTGTTTTCCTTCCAGTATGTCTTATATTTCATCAAGGGACAGTCTGTGCTCCATTTGAATCCACATTTGGCAGTCTGTTGGTTTCAGGCTGTGGTCGTCTGGAAATATATTTCTTGTGACCATCAGGGCCATAACTGGCAAAAACAGTTTAAAAAACAAAGAGCTTGACTTTGTAAATACAGCTTGTCCTTGTTTTAACCGGCCCTCCCCTTTGAGAGAGATAGATAGAAATACATTCTTCATTATTATGATGTTAATAAACCAGCTAATAATTCCAGTGTGAACAGTCCACACAAACACTGCTATCTGTTACTATTCTCAGTGCATCTGCAAGAAAATATAAAAGCAGGCTGTTGTTTATAGTTGGAAATAGAGAGATAACATTACAAGCAGATTGTGTGAATGTTTTAATACAATGAGTCTAGTGTGTGCATGCTTTTTGTTTTTATCTCTGCTTCTTGGAGCCAAGATGTCCTTGGAAATGAGATGAATATTCTCAGTAGGATTATTCCTGATTTAAATGTTGTACACAAGGGACTATTAACAATGACTGACATATTAGGGGGTTGGGGCTGGCCAAGGGTGAGGTTGATACTCTTGGTTAGACTAGCAGTCAGACGTGTGGGACAGTTTTATATTGGAATATGGTCGACATAGGCTTGGTGATTTCTTTCTTCATGAGAGTGAAAGCTCTAATATTGTATTTATAGCCATGATGTATGTTACAGACACATTCTTGTTAAAGATAAATGGGACAACTGTTTCAAACTGAGATTAAATGTACCACACAGAAAAATAGCTGCAGAAGAACGGGGTCATATGCAGGGCAACAATGAGAAAGTGTTTTAAACTAAATGAAAGTTGGTCATGTGGTATTAGTGATTATGTTGTACTTTCTGAGAACATCATTGATCATTGAAGTGTAATGTGTAAGGATCGGAATTTTAATCTGTACATTTCCCAGAGAATGTTACATTTATTACAATTTATTACACTTGTTAGCCATATTAGACTTTGGCAAGGACTTCAGCTGTCTCAGCAGTTTTTAACCCTAACTTTATATGTTGTTTTTTTTCTTCTTTTTATGGTGTTCTGGCATTTCCAGTGCAGGAAGTTATGTTTGCTACCAAAAGAGCAAAGAATATCTGTGCAGGTAAGGTTTCCAAAGCGAATCTGTCTGTGTGTTTAACTGCACCTGCACCGGGGAGGAGTACAGGGAGTAAGAGAAAGAAGGATAATTCAGTATCCCATCAGGGGAAGTTGTATGAGTTTGCAAACCTACATCCACACCGACTCCTGCTAATATCTGTCAAACCGGTTCTGTTGGCAGCTTCACATTGCCAGTGTTATGGAAGCTCCTCAAGAACCCTTCACTTTGAGATGTGACCTCAAGGGGACGTCGGGTTGGGGTCATGTGACTTTGGGGGTTTTTCGGCATCATACTCACTACTCCCTAGTCAGCTTCGATCATGGGTGCTGTACAAGAAAAGTGAACCCTTGCCTGACCGTTTTTTTTGGAAAGCTGCCAGCACCACAGTGTCAGAGCCTTGTGATTCAGAAACTGTTTGTGGTAGATACTTTCTGTTCGCAGGATTGTGTTGCTTACCAACAGCAAGGTGCCATATTAAGGTCAAGGTCACTTTTGAAGCTGCAGCTGCACAGAGACAACGTGCACTTTGACTATGTGTCTTAATGTTTTGTACATGTCTGTATTCTTAGTTTTTAGTACTGAAGTTCTGTTTCCAGTGTTGTCTAGTAAAAGTGAAACATTTTACTGACGCATTATTATTATTATTATTATTATTATTATTATTATTTGTTTATTTAGCAGACGCCTTTATCCAAGGCGACTTAGAGACTAGGGTGTGTGAACTATGCATCGGCTGCAGAGTCACTTACAACTACGTCTCACCAGAGCCGGTATTTGAACACAGCCTCCAATATGGCCAGACTTCAGCGTCTGGCCATATTAAGGATACAGACCGCTCACAGATAGTTTTTCGAAGTTGTATTCTATGATTGTCTCAATCCAGTTCCGTTACAGGTGGTGTCCAGTATAAACCTTCACTGCTGCACTGGTTTTAACCCCAGGATATACCAGTGAGACGATCTTTTTTCAGAATTCCAGTTTGCTTCTTGTTTACAAACCATTCCATCTAATATGATATACCTTCGATTAGGCTACAGGGGATGTTTTGCTTTTTGTTCACAGAAACTCCCATTTGTAATTTTTTGGTTGAAGATTGAATATTCTGAGCCCTGTTGTACGGCTCTTTACAAGTTGAGGACCTATAAGACTTTTCAGAGATGGGTGAAAATGATATCCCCAAGGAGCTTGGACAATCATTGGGAAGTAATTCAGGGATGGAGATAAGACTCCTATGGCATATGAGTTTCACCCATTCCAGGTTTTATCACGAGATTGATTAGCCACAGTGTATGGGTAACAAGTATAGTTGTGTCTTATTAAATTCAGGAACAGACCACACTGCTATGCAATGGGAGTGTTATTTCCATCCCTGTAATTGCTCTGGATCTCAGGGCTCCAACATGTACAAAGCCAGTCTGTGGTACCAACGTTCCTTCTCTTCCAAGCCATCCCTCATCCAGACAGAGCCCCACAGGTATGCTCTTGGGGTTTTGTACAGCCGTATACAGGAGGTGGGTGGACATTTAAAAGTGCATTGGGTTTGCCAACTCCTCAACCATCCTCGCCTGTCCCACCTAAACGGAAAGCTTCAGTTGGCTTTCATTTTGACTTCACATGGTAACATATCATTTTGACCTGTTTTGTAAAGCCATTCGTAGCAAGGCATTTTGCATGAAACGTTTATTTTGGGTTGCTGGAAAGCAGGACCAGACTGAAAGATGTGATCACGTGTTTTGTATTTTGCAGGAGTACAAACAGGTATTGAATACCCGGATCCCTCACCTTCTCGTGGATGTCCGTCCACCTGTAGAGGTTCACATCTGCCATCTGCCTTTTTCACTCAGTATCCTTTGTGGCCGGTTACCTGGTTATGTATTTCTAGTCCTATTAGCAACACAAGTATTGTTCCTGTCTATTCAGTTTGTTAATATAGATACTGTATTTTGAATGGATATTTACAGCAGGCACCTTGTGTGCTTTTCTTTAAGGCTTGTGCGATAAGACATATTGAGGTATAGTGTTGACATTGAATGTGTTGTCATGTTTATAAAACAAATCCATGTTTTCATGTATACTGTGATAGGGGTCACAACTAAAAAAGGGGTTGCTGAATAAAGTTGCAAAAGAGCTGCCATTTTTATGTAACAGATGCTTTTCATAGTCGCACTTTTAGTCAAAATAAATAAATACTTTTTTGTTGTCTGGTTGTAACTTCTTGATGTAATTATCTGTAAAGGGATTTTTAAGTGCATTTCTTTTTTATATTTCTTCCTTCTGGTGTACCCTTTTTTCTGTTCAATATAATATGTAATGTTTCTTTTACACTGTGATCAGACATTCCTCTTGCTAGTTTAGAAGACAAGAAAGCACAAGAGCTAGAACTTCTGAAAGAGAAAATCGCTGAAGTGAAGCAACAGACAAACCAGGAATCTGTTTTTCCAGGTACTGTACAGTACTACGTTTTTGGCTTCTTGCAAGCAAAGTTATCATTTTGTCTCTGAAAAGAGAGGCATCTGTGTAAGAGCAAGGATGCAAACCGTGGAAGGTCCCTCTATAGTGGAATACCCCACATCATCCAAGATGCTAGGAGTACGCTTATTGTAGCAGAAAAGGTAAGAAATTGATTCTGGTCCCTCTATTCAAGCACAGATACCTTTCGATTGAAGTCCACCCCACAATACAGTTTTTTTTTTAAGTGTAATATTTATTAAACAGTTCCATGAATATGAAACTTGTATTTACTTCTAAAGAAGAGCCAGTACCACACAAGTTCAGCTGCATGTCTGGCATACAGTGGCTCTGGTAAGCTGTGCATTCCCCAGCCACTGCAGTGAACATGTCATTTTCTTCTGAGGCAGTTTGCTCAGCTCACACAATAGCCTTTTTGCAGTCCAATGCCCCTTGCTGTTTAGCAGGTAGGAGCTAGAATTGAACTGAGCAAAATATAACCTGAGCTTCTTCAATCTATTTAAGCCTTTGTTGCTGTAAATCAGTCCTTCTGGACATCCACACTGCAGAGCAAAATGACATGGTTGCCAGGTGATGCCCTCTGTGTAGAAATATTATCCGTGTCACATCACAGCTGCCTTGATGATACATATTTAACTCTTTAAACACTTGCACAGAACATGCAGTACAGGGGCAGGCCTTTTTATTTTACTACTTTGGGTCACATTCCACATTTCCAGCATTAGAAGAAAATAAAAGTACAATAAAAATGATTCAAAGCTTTTTTCTTGCATTTCCTGCAGAGATCTGTTGTATGAATGCATTTAGCAGAGGGCTCCACTGTTAGGAAGCCACAATCTGGAGGCACTCCTCTGTTTATGCCCTATTTGGACTGTTAAGATTCAAAGTTTTGCATTGCATATATTGATTCCAAAGTGATATTGGCCCACCCTTGACGGATGCCATCTTGTGAAAAATAATCCAGTTTTGATTATTTTATTATTTGCACAATATTTAGCATTTTGTGGCCCCATAGTTACATTTTTATGCAACTGTCAACTGTGGATATCCTGATAGTGATCCCCCCCATTACTGTTACAAAATTCTTGGCTCATGTGTCTGTGTGTCTCCGTAGGTATTACTATCAATGTGCAGACACAATTTTGAGAAAATGTCCCCACAAAGATAGTAACTCCTGAAAAAACGACATTGTTGTGATGTCCCCACTTTGTAAAACACCTTTTTAATAACTAAATATGCCTTCAAAAAAAAAGTGCCAAACTATTTTGTTTGTTGTCGACTTTCACCCTGTGTGGAGTTCTGTCTGACTGGAGTTAGAAATAGTAAATAAAAATATAGTGAGAGTCAATGACAATTCCGCACAAATATAAGAATGCAAACGTGTGCGTCAGTGTGTGTGTGCAAGTGCGTCAGTTCGTGTGTACGCGCGCGCGTCAGTGTGTGTGTGCGTGCACGTATGTGCGTCTGTGTGGTCAGTGTGTGTTTTTGTGTGTGCATGTGTGCGTGCGTCAGTGTGTGTGTGTGCGTTCGTGCGTGTGTGTATATAGAAACTGTCCACACTTTTAGATTCCCTTGTCCTGTTTCTGTATAGCATGTCTCACTTCACTTTCTCTCTTTCATGTCTCTGTCTTGTGACAAAGTGCAGTTCAGTATTCAAGCAGACAATAACCCTGTGTCCTCCAGATGTGGGGTAGACTGTCTTTGAATACAGCATTATTTATTTCAGGGCAAAGCATTTATGACATATTGTAAGTCATTTGTTGTCTGTTTGGGCATTTGAATGTATTCCAAGGCACCAAAATATTGAATAAAGATCCTCTAACTGTATCCAGATAACATGACTCAACCTGATATGTGCTGCACTGCCTTTGTTGTTTCAGTGACTATGTTTTCTCTTTTTCCTTTAGTGTATGTGATCTGCAAACTTGGAAATGATTCTCAGAAGGCAGTGCAGATTTTGCAGATGATGTCAGGAACAGAACTGCATTCTGTGCTAGTAAAAGATATCCAGGGAGGATTAATGGCTTGGGCTCGCAAAATTGACCCAACATTTCCCCAGTATTAACATTTTCACTGTGATCTAATCTGTGTTTAGTTTTTTTTAATTTCAGACATGTTTTGCATATATTTACATGTGATCTGTTTTTCATTATCATTCATGTTTACAGTATTAATAGTTGATCACATTTGCTCCAACATAAGGTACCAATTAATTTTTGATAGTAAAGCATTTCAGTTTTACTATAGACCATTTGCCAAATCTTTTAACACCTGTGTACCTTACAGAACCATTATACCATGGCAAAGGTGAATATTTACACATTCTCCTTATCTAATAGTCTTTTACTAACCCATATTGATTAGTGGTTTCAGAGGGTTTGTTCAAAATATGCTTTAGTAAGTCCATTTCACACAGTAGCAATAAGAAACTGCAATGTACAGACTAACTTTAATGTAGAAAGTATTGATACAACTGTGACGTTCGTTGGGGTTATGATTAATCTGTGTATAATTATCAAGCATGTCTATTTGCAGTCACTGAAAAAAATCAGGAATTTCCGTAGGGTCTTTTTTTTCTCCACACAGATAAACTTTAAAATCCACTTTTACCTTGCCAACATCCCGAAACAAAAGATGTACTAATTCATCTTAAAACGTTAATGATTCATGATGTTATTATATGGTATTCAGGTATTGTGTTGGTTATAAAATATGAATTGCTATTGATGGTTCATAAACATTTGCCACCTATTGGATTATTAAACTCGTTCCATCATACACATGGTTTAACAGGTTTACAACAGATAAATCAATGATGTTTAATTTCTAATTATGTATGGTTTTCTAGTGAGGTATGATACATTTCACACATGACTTTGTGTACTTTTGCGTACAAAATGCATTAAACCAGTGGTCTGGAGACAGATATTAGCCTTTCAAACAATCATTTTTATTGCAAAATGTTCATTTCCATTCTTACTACATTATAAATGTCTTAACATTGGTTATCTTTAAAGTCTAGGTTCAGATGATCATTTCAAATTGTATTTGTTTATATGTGTGCAGTTGCTATTTGGTTTATTTGGCTTTGCGGTTTACATAAAGTGTAGCTACAGTTTTTTTTTTTTTTTTTTTATAAGCATGGCATGATACTGTATGAATATTTCAAATATACTCTAAACAGCTGTGGTGTTCTACTGGAACCCAAGCTGTTTAGAGTACACTATGAAAATGTGTGTTTGTCTATTTAAAATATTTATCTAGGAGAGTGGAACATTTAATCAGTTACAGCAGCAGCAACTAACTTGTTTCTATACAAAATAGATTCAAGACAAAGACAAAATTACCATCTGCAGTGGGTGGCAAACATCAACAGAAATTGCTCTAAGTGTGGCTGGCACACCTTGTGTATGTAAACCCTGACAGAAATTCAATTTGTTTTTGCTTTGTTCATGGTACAAAGGAAAAGCCTGTGATGCTATCTTGGTAAGATTTTTAAATGATCTAAGGAATACACCAATATAATATTTCTGTGGAGTCCTAGAGTGTTTTCTAATCAACTGTTACTGTGTGCTGCATATAGAATAATATACTACTGGCTTTGAAGTTTCTTCACACAACAACTAAAACGACCCCACAGTGGCTTCAAAAAGCATTGGAACACCCCTGATTGTTTGTGGTACTTGGACATGTGTTGCCCATTTTATCCCTCTCAGCCCACATGCTTACTAAATATCTTTGTAACCCTAAATAGAAAATATTCACCTAAAGTGAAAGATTTGAATTAGTATTACACCCCACATGGGCAGCAACACCTCACATGTTATCAATGCACTACCTACCAATTGTGAATTTCAGAGAGGAGATACTTGTTTCTGCAATGGTAACGGCCAAGAGGGGTTAAGGGACAATTAATATAGATTCTGCCGTTGATCATTCAAAACGGGTAACATTTTGGGTGTACTGCTTGCTGTGGTGAGACGGGACAACTTGTTCATTAAAATATTTATATATATATATATATATATATATATGTATATATATATATATAAATACCGGACAGTTCTCTATTCAAAGGTATATAGTTGCCAAGCAGTCTGCGTGGGGTAAAGCACCAGCCATACTTTTAGAGCCTTGTAGGTGGCTCTCAATTGAACATTTAGTGCTGGTGATCATTGCTACTGTACAGTGCAAGTTGTGGAGGCGTGTCCCGTTGAAGACTTCACCAAAGCGTCACAGATGGCCTGTATCCATTCACGCTGCTCAGATTCACTGTTTGCTTTCAGGAAGAATGTCCTCTTGCCCCCCTTTGGAGTAATTGTCCAAGTGAATGTCATCTCATTGCCATCGACTTCTTTAACATGGGCACCTAAAAGGCTGATTTTCTTTTGTACTGCCTGCGTTTAAATAAACAAGATGTAAGCATGAAGTCCAAACTCACCAGTGTTACAATGCTACTGAGGAATTGAAATGTACAATTTCACTTACTACATGCTCAAACTGGACTTTACACGTATAAGCAAACATTTAACTTGTATAAGCAAGTTAACTGCTCTTAGTCAAACCCACTCTTACATGTAGTTATTTCCTGTAGTCTCTGTTTTTTGCTCTTATTTGAATTTGATCTTTTGCTATGAGTTTTACAGTACTTTACAACTGCTCTTATCTGTAATGTGACAGGGAGGGTGGAATGGAAAGAGCGAGGGAGGGAGGTAGTTATATTGTTCAAAGGGAAGGGGACAATGTTTTTTGTGTTTAAGTTCTGTAATTTTATTTCTGTTTTATTATTTCTGTTTTGTATTATAAAAGCTTTGGCAATACCCGAGCGCTCTCGTCATGCCAATAAAGCATTTTTTTTTCCTGTAATGTGATACTTTATAATGTGATAACTTGTAATGTGATATTTTGTAACAATTGTAAGTCGCCCTGGATAAGGGCGTCTGCTAAAAAATTATTATTATTATTATTATTATTATTATTATTATTATTATTATTATTATTATTATTATTATTATAAACTGCTACAGTATATTTTGGTTTTGAGAACAAACATAGTTAACAGTATTCATACTAACAAAATCTAGACTGTAATGGTTCGCTTTAAATGACACTAGATGAATTCCACAATGCAATGTACAGTACCTGTGTTTGGGAAACACTTGCGTTGTTGCCCTGGAAACAGAAGCGTTGCCATAAGCGACGCTCACTTCAGAACTCCTAGCGAGCAGTGCCGTGTTTTCTTACCTTTTCATTCTCCCCATACAAAAGCTGTGTTTCTTTTATCACGAACCAGGCAGGCTTCCAGCGATAGGTAAACTGTGTTCGCTTTGATAACCATCCCTTTTTATCTGAAACTAGTTCTGCTGAGTCTCTTACTACGCCGTTAGAGGTCGCAGGCGCTTCAGCCATCATGAAATCACAGCGAATAACGGAATAGTGGGCTGTGTTTGGCATGCGCGGTGAAAACACCCCTCTCCCCTCGTGATGTTATCTGGGAGATGTAGTTTTTTGATGAGCAGTAACCAATACACGTAAATGGGAAAGCTGGTCTTTTGAACTACAACTACCAAACGTTTCCAATTCTTCGCTTCAACTGAGAGGATAGGGGCGGGGGGAACACACATCTGGAAAGGGATAATAAGATGCGCATGAACTACGATAAAGAAAACTTTTGAAAGAGAAACAAATGTAAGTGTATTGTTTGTTTTAACGTAATTTGTCAAATCCCATCTCTAAGGGCAGCAGTTTGGTTATTAAGAGCACTACAATAAAAAAGGGTATGGATTAACTTGTGTTATTGTGTGCTTGTGTACGAAATTAGAGTTACAACTTTTCGTGCAACGTTTTTGTCAAGGAAATAAAACCGCCCATGGAAAGAAGAAGTCGGTTTTTATTATCAAATAAAAAAAACAAACAAACAAGCAAACAGTTATTTTAACACAAGTGTAATTATTATGTAATAATAAGTACATATTAGCAATTGGGTGGATACGAAAAATTCCTTAACACTGCGATTCTTTGTTGCTGGCATATTTTGTGTAACTCCTGTAACGGGATTTGATCAGCCAGCCTTAGGAAGTGGAAGAGTCCACGCAGATAGTAAGCCGGGTCCCCAGATGTGAACAACATGGCTTTCCAGTAAAGCTGACCTTATATATTACAGGAAAGATTCCACTTTGTAAACCACGTACAGAACATCGTGTCTTAAAGACAACGTTTGCAGATAGATGCTCAACATCTCGCAACATGTTCTCTTTTGCAGCCTTGACTTAATATACTGTGCAGTCTTTACTTATTTTAGCGCCTGGGTCTACATAATACCCAAGCAACCGTCAATGCATTCCCAGTGTTATTAAATACACAGCTGAGAAGAGTCTTCTATTGACATACAGTGGCTTGCGCTAAGAATACCCAGTTAACAGTAGATTATATGTGAAGTGTTTCTGTGAGCTGCATCGGGAAATGAAGTTTCGCAGTACTCGGATTAATTGTTTTGTTTTTTTTTGCAGTTATTAAACAGAAGGTAATGTTACTGTTTTTAATGTCGTGAATATTTTAATAATGATAATCATAAACCCTGCACATATGTATCCTACTCTGTCGTACATTAATACGAAACGATTGGTAATCCTCCCAGAATAGTTGATTTATTTATGATTCAACACTACCTCTCTGTCAAAGCAAGAATATATATATAATTGTGTGTAACAAAACCCCTGTCTTTTTTGTGTCTCAGAAATTGCTGGAGATTTCCGGCGGCGGAGGTGGGGCGTCGTGTTGATAGTCTGAGCTAATACTATTCAGGGAGAATGCGGTTTTGAAGAAGCTGGCTTTACATACAGTTCAATTGAGGAACTCAAACGACAAAGTCATTAACGCGCTTGTGGAGTTTGGAAAAAGTCATCATTGCAAAAGTGGCTTTTTCTGTTTGTTGTCTGAAAGTTTTTTTAATGCGAAGGAGCGAGGAGACAAACAGAAAAAATCCAGGAGGGGCAAGAATGAGACAAAATTCAACGGGCTGCGGCTGACTGCACACATGAGAAAAACAATTTTCTACCCGCAGTAACTTTCTGGGGGGAACGTTTGCGAAAAGACTGGCGATAAATGTAGTATTCACCAATGCATTGGATTTAAACAGCTGAACACAAAATAGGACACGTGTCTTTTACCAAAAAAACACAGCTGCTGATCGCTTGCATCTGTTTATCTACGTTTGTGTCGGATAGCAGCACCGTGTGCAGGTTACGCTGAACATAGTTCAATATACCGCTACACACATTCCTCATTCATCATCTTTACTAACTTCTTCAAACAGAACACCACCTTTTTTCATCATCAGTATATTCATCTCAAAAAGGAAATCAAATGTCCTCCTGTAGCAGCGGCTCTCCTCCATCCCTGCAGAAATCTTACCCCCATCCTCAACACCCAGCTGCTCCACCGACTCCTTCGCCGTCCCCAAGCCCACCGACAGCTTTCTACAGCCGGTTATCAAACGGGAGCCTGAGCGCTCCGAGTCCTACGAACTCTCGAAGTTCTGTCCATGGGGTATCTTTCCTCCTGCAAATCGGACTGACCAGGGAGACTGTGACCATCGAATCTCAGGAACCCTCACTACCCGCTGTGAAAGACCTAGTCTGTTCTATTGTGGACCAAAAGGTAAATTAGTATTTATTTATTAATAATAATGTTATTACAAAAACGGCGGGGGTGGCTATAAATTGTGAACTAATTACTAAAACGATGGTTTTTAATCCTGCAGTTCATCTGGCGTACACAAGTCTGACAATGTCACAACACACCAATGGGATTAATTATTTATGTCAACGTTTCCCTGTAAAGTCAAATGAGGAGATTGTCAATTCAGTGCTGTTCTGCGGGGAGATTCGGTTTCGCTCTTGTTTTAATTTATCTAATGGATTTAGAACTGCACACTTCCCAGGGAATACAGGTATGATTATTTAATGAACGCGTATTTAACACATGCATTTCAAACATCCGTTTTATTGAAGCTTTCGTGCTTTTTTCAAATGCTTGATCTAGGGTAAGTGATGAATAGCTGTATAGTTTTCACTTTTATTCGTTTATCTTGCTATGTAACTTTATTAAACATGTTGTGTCCTACATTGGTTTCTATGCTGGTCAGTGTTCAGGTGTATACCTGCTGTTTCCCGTTATTTTATACCTCGGATTAAAAAAGTACATGTACATTAGAAATGCAGAAGAGGAGCCCTAAAAGTGGAAGCTGTTTGCATTGCCACATGTGACGTTAAAGGCACATGGTCAAACCAGCAAATTAAACACGTGAGAGCTCTCATTGATCCTGTAACAGGCCTCTGTTAATGAAAATTGTTTATTTTTGAATGCACATGTAAGCGTCTCTCTGTATGTATGGATAAAGGTAATCTTGCTGTGTTTTGTACTGTACTTTCCTAATTGTTAGTTAATCAGCTAGTTCATCTTTATTCTGACACTTCTATACAGTACAGACCCACACAACCATTTATCAGGAGTCATTTAAAGGGTTTCTTTATTTCCACCCACAGAATGCACAGTGTACTCCCCCACATCCAACTCTTTTGAATTCTTATTATATTGTTAAAGCCTGTCTGGCTAGGCGTTCTAGTTTTAAAGTATCATTTACCAGATTATTTTATGATGGCTTTCTTGAACAAATTGCGTTGTTGTTGGCATTATTATGATAAGTGACAAACTATGTTCTTTTACTATTTGGTAACTGACCATTCCCATCCGGGCTATGTGGACAGTAAGCTGTTCCTGTTACTGCAGTGCTTAGTGAGGCTTCTGAACTGGGGCATGGCAGTTAGATAGCAAGGGAGCATGGCAGTTCAATTAGCAGCATATGGAAGCTGGGCCAACTCAGAGTGAATTCAGTGAGGCTCCTCCTGGGCCATTCATTTAACATGGCAACCCTGTGGCTGCTCACTGTGTTGCTCAGGTCCTTGTGTTAGTACAGAGCCATTCATCTAACATGGCAACCCTGTGGCTGCTCACTGTGTTGCTCAGGTCCTTGTGTTAGTACAGAGCCATTCATCTAACATGGCAACCCTGTGGCTGCTCACTGTGTTGCTCAGGCCCTTGTGTTAGTACAGAGCCATTCATCTAACATGGCAACCCTGTGGCTGCTCACTGTGTTGCTCAGGTCCTTGTGTTAGTACAGAGCCATTCATCTAACATGGCAACCCTGTGGCTGCTCACTGTGTTGCTCAGGTCCTTGTGTTAGTACAGTCTGGACCATTCATCTAACATGGCAACCCTGTGGCTGCTCACTGTGTTGCTCAGGTCCTTGTGTTAGTACAGAGCCATTCATCTAACATAGCAACCCTGTGGCTGCTCACTGTGTTGCTCAGGTCCTTGTGTTAGTACAGTCTGGACCATTCATCTAACATGGCAACCCTGTGGCTGCTCACTGTGTTGCTCAGGTCCTTGTGTTAGTACAGTCTGGACCATTCATCTAACATGGCAACCCTGTGGCTGCTCACTGTGTTGCTCAGGTCCTTGTGTTAGTACAGTCTGGACCATTCATCTAACATGGCAACCCTGTGGCTGCTCACTGTGTTGCTCAGGTCCTTGTGTTAGTACAGTCTGGACCATTCATCTAACATGGCAACCCTGTGGCTGCTCACTGTGTTGCTCAGGTCCTTGTGTTAGTACAGTCTGGACCATTCATCTAACATGGCAACCCTGTGGCTGCTCACTGTGTTGCTCAGGTCCTTGTGTTAGTACAGAGCCATGCATCTAACATGGCAACCCTGTGGCTGCTCACTGTGTTGCTCAGGTCCTTGTGTTAGTACAGTATGTGTAAAATGACTGCCCAAGTATAAATAAATGTTTGGTTAACTGTTTGTAGTATCTTCTTTTTTTTCTTGTGCAAGATAACTACTGTACTATGACAAGTTCTCTAACTTGCTATACTGGGTAATGGGAAGCCCAATAAGCTGCGTAGTATTTTCATTCGGAACCATGCAGTAAAGCATTTCAAAATGTTTTCCTAAGATGTTTGCATGAGAGAAATTGAGTTATTGTTGATTAGATAACATATTAAGATCAACATCCTTTCCCATGGAAATTATTCAGCAGTTGCTGGTAATTCCGACAGATAAGGCTTTTAAACTTGGAATGGTGTGTTTGTTTTTTTCTTTTACTGTCATTGTCATAAAACAACACGCCGTAAAACTTTAAATAAATGGCCTGCCGTTTATTTACAATATTTGCCTGTAGCTCGGCGCCTATCTGAGACTCAGCGTTTATTATGTAAGATCACTAACATCTGCAAATTCTTCAGAGGCAATTATGAAAAAGCTGCCTGCACACAACCTCATAGAAACAACATAAGTAAATTACAACATTCCAGCAACGTCATTAAAGGTTTTAAAATGAATAACGTCATAAAAAAACTGTATGCATTACGTGTACCTTAAAATAAATTAAATTCTGTTTCCTTATCATTGATTCTGAGCCTCAGGGTCTCTTCATCGCTGTTGAAAAAAAAATTGGTAAGCTCGCTATACAGCCATGTGTGTGTATTGACTGGAACATTCAGTATGACGCTGTGACGGAAATATAATGAGTTCTGGTTGTAAATCTCCCTCTTGACCTGTGAGGGCACTAAGTAGTGAAAGGGAAAGGCTTTGGACAGGTTGGCCTGACAGTTCATTCCCTGGATTGGGAAGTCAGTCAGCCTGGAAAAAGGCAAGACTCCGTTGCAGGAATGTATTGACCTGGAAGGTAAACGAGGTAGCAGCTGCAGGCAATAGAGTCAGCTGCAATCGTTTACCAAGGGGTCGTGCATAACAGCATAAAAGGGGCTGGAGAATTGTAAGTCTTTTCCTTCGTTTTTGGTTTTGAAATAGACCCGGAAGGACCCGTGCACTGTGTATTACAAGTATCGTGAGTGTTTGTTTTGTTTGTCTTGTCTATAATTGTTACTTGTGTGTTTATAGATGGCTAACATGTTCCGGAGCTGTCGCTAAGAGCCAGCACTGAACCCGGAACAGCACTGCACGATTTGTCACTAATTAAACTGTATCACCCACCACGAGCACCACAGCACGCACCCAGGACTGGTGACCGTGGTTGTATATTGTGGGAGAGATACTGTGTTTATTGTTTAGGGCTGCAATCCCTGTTACTGTTCTCCGTGTTTTACGCATCGCTGTGTATAACCGGAGTTTATTATTTGGTCACCAGACCTGGATTATAACGAAAATAAAACTTATATTTTTTCATACTGGATTACAAATCTGTCTGTTTATTCCTGCACTGCATCACCTCTGCACCTGTACATAATCAGCAACCACTTTGCCACAGACACGCATCATAGTATAATTCATAACCTGGCGTTTAAGAGACCTGGTGTCTAATTACCATATTTCACAGAAGCCCCAGCACTTATTAGAGACCCGGCAAGTATTGGAGACCTGGCGATTTATTTGAGGTTTTGCAGTACACTGGTTTGTTGGCATGTTGCGTTCTATGAACAGAAACAGGTTGTTCTTTATAAATAAATGAAAATATTATCGTTCCTTGACCATTGTTTCTTTATAGTTCTACCATTTGTGATTACAGTGCACAGTGCAAAGAGGTTTGATGATGGGATTATACATGACTGTGGGGAGTTCTGGTGAAGTGGTAACACACTCCAATAGTTGTCATGTTCATTTGATTGTACTGTGTGATTGTACTGTGTGATTGTACTGTGTGCCTAAGCAGACCTTTTCGCATAGTTCACTGTGTGTTTCTAGTTCGTTTGCACAGGGGCAAATATACTGTCATAGGAATGTGTATGTTGTCTTGATCTGATTCCTGGCTTTTTTTAAATTTCATTTTGTTACCTTTTTATTGGGTCAACTTAAACATGCTTTCAAGGCAATGATTTATCTTAATCAGGTGCGAATTGAGTGAGATGATGTGAAAAGATGGCCTATACGCTGACATTGTGTAGAGAACCTTCAGAATTCCTGTTTGTCACACACACGACACTATTAAATCCTAACCTAGCTATTCGTAAGTAATTAACCTGTAAAAAGTTCAGTATTAAAATGGAGAAGAGTTGAGCTACCAACCTAATTATTAAAGTGATACACAATTTAAACAGTAGGACACAGTAGTTTATTCTGCTAAATTACAATTACATATTCTGCATGCATTCTTCACTGCTGTTGCTTGTGCTTGAGCAGGTAGTAGGAGTTGGTGGAGGATGATGGATTTGGGACAGTCCCATGTGTCAGGGAAACCCCCCTCCCCTGCCCTCTGTCTCTCCCCGTTCCAACGCCCCTGACTTTCACAGAGCAACAAAAAGATTAAGATAGTGTTTTGCGATAAAGATATTCGGGGCGGGTTAGAGTACTCAAGTACTCAAAATAATTATAATTACTCGAGCACTCATTTATTACTTGAGTACTAAAAAATTTAAATAATATCTCCATGAATGTAAGTTTAATATATTGAACCGACCCGGTCAGTTCAGGTTGGCAGACTTTTGTTTCATCTGGTCCTGTGCATTCACGTTATCTGTATTGTTCCGAGGTGGGACCATACCACTAGTTTCAGTAGTGTGGGTGTGTCTGTGTGTGTGTATGTGTGAGCTGCTGTTGGGTGCAGACCATGTCATCTAGACGCCCTTGCTCTGCCCCCCCCATGAGAGTAGTGGTCCGCTCTCTTCTCTGTGTGTGAGGGGACTGATAGAGCTGGAGATTGTGTGTGTGTGTGTGTGTGTGTGTGTGTGTGTGGAATAGAGCAAGATAAAAAGTGAGTGAGTTTTTAGGATAGAGACAGGAGGAAGGATTTATTGTTTTTGTGGTGTGGTCCTGACCCAGACCCTGGACAATATTTTATTCACATATACCACCTTAACACTAGCTACGAAGTCATTTTGATGGGTTGAGGTTTTCAAATTTAAATGACTCGTATCTGAAAGTTATGTGGCTGTCTGTTTATGACTTTCCCTAAATAAATACCCTGACGGTGTTTGAAAGGCAGGATCACGGAAATAAGGAAGTTATAAGCCCACCCACCTAGCAACAAAGCCGTCATTTTGACTGACTTTAATACATGTTTTTATTTTGAATGTAACCTACAATATTATATATATATAATTACACACAGCCACCAGTTCCTTTGTTTAATACAAGGACTGCACCAGGGAAAATATCAGTAGGAGAGATTTCATCAGAAGCTAGCCACTGCGCTTCGGCAGAAACATTTCGATCAGAAAACTGCAAAGCTGCAGGCTGCAGCAGCTCAACCTGGATTCTGTGCGGCACCAAATGACACACGCAAGATCTAACACATGTTAGTTTCATTTTAAATTAAAAACTACTTTCATTTTTACAGTTTTGTATATACCTGTTTACACACTAGTTTCTTTTAAACTGTTTATTATGTTTTAGTCATTTTTTGAAGTAGTGCTTTATGTGTGGTAAGTTAGAAAATAAACCCTTTTGTGTTTAATTGTTCATTTAAATATGGCGTTTCGGCTGTGCAAATGTTTGAAATGACTTTTGAGTTGTATCCAATAGTTTGTCTTTCATTTTAGTATTGATGTTGTTTAAAATGTACCATGATAATGACTGTACAGCGGTGGGTTTTAGATATGAGTATAACCACAGCGGTTCTAGTGGTAACGTGGTCATTTTTGTGGAGCGTATGTAGAATAATATTGTCTGGCATTAGGTTCGAGTACTTGAGTACTCAATTTTTAACGCTCGAATACTCAAGCACTAAGTTACTCGAAATTCC
Organism: Acipenser ruthenus; assembly: GCF_902713425.1. Taxonomy (NCBI): domain Eukaryota; kingdom Metazoa; phylum Chordata; class Actinopteri; order Acipenseriformes; family Acipenseridae; genus Acipenser; species Acipenser ruthenus. The sequence goes on from NC_081193.1 coordinate 1,444,505, forward strand.
CACCCCTAAAAGATATACACCTCTTTATTAGTTGCAACTGTGGTGCAGGCTTTTTGTGAGGAAACATGCAATCTATGTACTGTATCTTAAAAAACATTTATGGTCTTTTTTCATCCTGTTAATACTTAATATGTCTGTGTACAAAAAAATAGAATTCCAGACGGTACAGAAATTATTGTGGCCTTTTATTTGGGAAGCTGCTGATCATGTGACGTCTCCCTGCCCTCTGTGCCTTTACTAAGTGATCCATTACAACCATGGACAGTGGAACAATTACAAGGGTCAGTAGTGTCAATTGTCATATTAGTTGCATTTTTATAATTCTCTTTCTATTTTGTGATGTTTCCCGGTTTTGAATTTGCTTTAGAACTTGTCTGAAGAACCCTAAATGCCTGGACTGAACATAAGAAAGTTTACAAACGAGAGGAGGCCACTCGGCCCGTCTTGTAAGATCTTAGAATTATATTACACAAGCATTCCAGTTTTACTTGCATAATGAAGGTTACAAAAATGAGAGGAGGCCATTGTTTCAAGACAATGAGGCTTATTGTTCCAAGAATCTCATCAAGCAGCTTCTTGAAGGATCCCAGGGTGTCATCTTCAACAACATTACGGGGGAGTCGGGGCTCCCGAGTGGCGCATCCAGTAAAAGCACTCGCTAGAGTGCAGGATGCGCTCTATAGCCTGGACGTCGCGAGTTCGAGTCTTGGCTATTCCACAGCCGACAGTGGACGGGAGCTTCCAGGGGGCAGCGCTCAATTGGCCGAGCGTCGCCCGGGGGGAGGGAGGATTAGGTCGGCCAGGGTGTCCTTGGCTCACCGCGCACCAGCGACCCCTGTAGTCTGGCTGGGCGCCTGCGGGCTTGCCTGTAAGCTGCCCAGAGCTGCGTTGTCCTCCAACGCTGTAGCTCTGAGGCGGCTGCACGGTGAGTTCGCAGTGTGTAAAGAAGCGGGCGGCTGACGGCACACGCTTCGGAGGACAGCGTGTGTTCATCTTTGCCCCTCCCGAGTCACCGCAGGGGTGGTAGCGGTGAGCTGAGCCTAAAAAATAATTGGGCATTTCAAATTGGGGAGAAAATAATAAAAACTAATTGGCAACGACTAAATTTATAAAAAAAATAAATGTAAAAAAGTGCCCCCTATTTTCTGTTCTGAATGCCCCTTTGTCTAATCTCCATTTGTGACCCCTGGTCCTTGTTTATTTTTTCAGGTAGAAAAAGTCCCCTGGGTTGACATTGTCAGTACCTTTTAGAATTTTGAATGCTTGAATCAGATCGCCGTGTAGTCTTCTTTGTTCAAGACTGAATAGATTCAATTCTTTTAGCCTGTCTGCATATGACATGCCTTTTAAACCCGGAATAATTCTGGTTGCTCTTCTTTGCACTCTTTCTAGAGTAGCAATATCCTTTTTGTAGCGAGGTGACCAGAACTGAACACAATATTCTAGGTGAGGTCTTACTAATGCATTGTAAAGTTTTAACATTACTTCCCTTGATTTAAATTCAACACTTTTCACTATATATACGAGCATCTTGTTGGCCTTTTTTTTTTTTATAGCTTCCCCACATTGTCTAGCTGAAGACATTTCTGAGTCAACATAAACTCCTAGGTCTTTTTCATAGATTCCTTCTTCAATTTCAGTATCTCCCATATGATATTTATAATGCACATTTTTATTGCCTGCATGCAGTACCTTATATATTAAATGTCATTTGCCATGTGTCTGCCCATTTCTGAATGCTGTCTAGATCATTTTGAATGACCTTTGCTTCTGCATCAGTGTTTGTCACTCCTCCTGTTTTTGTGTCATCTGCAAATTTAACAAGTTTGCTTACTATACCAGAATCTAAATCATTAATGTAGATTAGGAATAGCAGAGGACCTAATACTGATCCCTGTGGTACACCACTGGTTACCTCGCTCCATTGTGAGGTTTCTCCTCTAATCAGTACTTTCTATTTTCTACATGTTAACCACTCTCTAATCCATGTGCATGCATTTCATTGAATCCCTACTGCGTTCAGTTTGAGAATTAATCTTTTATGTGGGACTTTGTCAAAAGCTTTCTGGAAATCTAAATAAACCATGTCATATGCTTTGCAATTATCCATTGTCGATGTTGCATCCTCAAAAAAATCAAGCAGGTTAGTTAGACACGATCTCCCTTTCCTTACTGTTACCATATAGTTTCCATAAGTTGCATTCAAGTCATATGACAACACTATATGAGCTCTGCCAGCCCCCTACTCTGTTTATGTGCAGAGTGGAATCTCCAGACAAGCTCAAAACCAGGGAGAGACAGATCCGCACAAAAATGAGAATAACTACTTAATAGTGGAGCAACATAATCCAGAACTGTTTAGAATGATGGCAAACACCACAGAACACTAAGGGAAATGCAAATATCTATTACAATGACATTTACAATGATGGCAAACACCACAGAACACTAAGGGAAATGCAAAGATCTATTACAGTGACATTTACAATGATGGCAAACACCACAGAACACTAAGGGAAATGCAAAGATCTATTACAATGACATTTACAATGATGGCAAACACCACAGAACACTAAGGGAAATGCAAAGATCTATTACAATGACATTTAGAATGATGGCAAACACCACAGAACACTAAGGGAAATGCAAAGATCTATTACAATGACATTTAGAATGATGGCAAACACCACAGTGCACTAAGGGAAATGCAAAGATCTATTACAATGACATTTAGAATGATGGCAAACACCACAGAACACTAAGGGAATTGCAAAGATCTATTACAATGACATTTAGAATGATGGCAAACACCACAGAACACTAAGGGAATTGCAAAGATCTATTACAATGACATTTACAATGATGGCAAACACCACAGTGCACTAAGGGAAATGCAAAGATCTATTAAAATGACATTTAACCTACTTACAGTACTGTTAATCTGTGTTTTGTTTATTCTTACAGTATACTGTAAGTCAGCAATGTCTTTACTTCCAGTAGGATTGTTACGATACACCAAAGTCATGATACAACAATATTTTTTGATTTTTATGTGTTTTAGGGTGAGCATCCTGGATTTCCCTTTGCATGGATTTATGGTTTTTACTTTTATGAACGGAACTATATATTTGTGATTTCCAATTGATGAAATATGTACCAACCTTAAATGATAAGGGAGGCATGTGTTCATGGTCACGGATCGTGCGTACAGTATGAATCATGATACTACACAGTACTGTATGCACCACAATCTGAGTTTGATAGCTGGTCGCAGGCGTTGTATCTCAGTTGCTTTCAGTTTGAATTAATTCCATGGACGTGGCTATCAACACAGTCCAGACCTATTAGAAATGTTGTTGTACTACAAGTCTACTGTGGTACACACCCCAGGCATGCCTCATTGAGAATGACTGCAGTTTGTACTGAATAACACACCCCGGGCATGATTCTCAGTGAGGCATGCCCGGGGTGTGTTATTCAGTAGAACACACTACAGTGATTCTCAATGAGGCATGCCCGGGGTGTGTTATTCAGTAGAACACACTACAGTGATTCTCAATGAGGCATGCCCGGGGTGTGTTATTCAGTAGAACACACTACAGTGATTCTCAGTGAGGCATGCCCGGGGTGTGTTATTCAGTAGAACACACTACAGTGATTCTCAATGAGGCATGCCGGGGGTATGATATTCAGTAGAACACACTACAGCGATTCTCAATGAGGCATGCCCGGGGTGTGTTATTCAGTAGAACACACTACAGTGATTCTCAATGAGGCATGCCGGGGGTATGATATTCAGTAGAACACACTACAGTGATTCTCAGTGAGGCATGCCCGGGGTGTGTTATTCAGTAGAACACACTACAGTGATTCTCAATGAGGCATGCCCGGGGTGTGTTATTCAGTAGAACACACTACAGTGATTCTCAGTGAGGCATGCCCGGGGTGTGTTATTCAGTAGAACACACTACAGTGATTCTCAATGAGGCATGCCCGGGGTGTGTTATTCAGTAGAACACACTACAGTGATTCTCAGTGAGGCATGCCCGGGGTGTGTTATTCAGTAGAACACACTACAGTGATTCTCAATGAGGCATGCCCGGGGTGTGTTATTCAGTAGAACACACTACAGTGATTCTCAATGAGGCATGCCCGGGGTGTGTTATTCAGTAGAATACACTACAGTGATTCTCAATGAGGCATGCCCGGGGTGTGTTATTCAGTAGAACACACTACAGTGATTCTCAGTGAGGCATGCCCGGGGTGTGTTATTCAGTAGAACACACTACAGTGATTCTCAATGAGGCATGCCCGGGGGTATGATATTCAGTAGAACACACTACAGCGATTCTCAATGAGGCATGCCCGGGGTGTGTTATTCAGAAGAACACACTACAGTGATTCTCAGTGAGGCATGCCCGGGGTGTGTTATTCAGTAGAACACACTACAGCGATTCTCAATGAGGCATGCCCGGGGTGTATTCTACTGAATAACACACCTTGGGCATGTCCAATTGAAAAAGTTTAAGAAATATAAAATGTAAACACCAGTAACTAAATTAAAAAAATAAATAAACATGTGGAATATATTTGACTTTATTAATGATTCAATGGAATCAACCAAAATTACACATTTCTCAAATTATAAATTTATTTCCAATTATTCACAATTATTGGCCCCCTTGTTTTCAGTACTTTGTGCACCCTCCCCTTGCAAGGATAATGGCACTGAGTCTTTTTCTATAATGTTTAATGAGATTGGAGAACACATTGGGACGGATCTTAGACCATTCCTCAATACAGAATCTTTCCACATCCTTGATATCCTTCAGTCTGCGCTTATGGACTGCCCTCTTCAATTGAAACCACAGGTGTTCAATGGGGTTCAAGTCCAGAGACTGAGATGGCCATTGCAAAATGTTGATTTTGTGGTCAATTAACCATTTCTTTGTGGATTTTGATGTGTGCTTGGGGTCATTGTCTTGCTGGAAGATCCACTTGCGGCCAAGTTTCAGCCTCCTGGCAGAGGCAACCAGGTTTTTGGTTAAAATGTCCTGGTACTGGGTAGAGTTCATGATGCTGTTGATCTTAACAAGGGCCCCAGGACCAGTGGAAGCAAAACAGCCCCATAACATCAAAGATTGAAAGTGCCTCTCTTTCAGTTCGATTGAGGTGAAGTTCACATTCCTGCAGCACAGTGTAATGTTGTTTTGCTTCCTGCGGTCTTCGGATCCTCACTTACTAGTTATCTTTGGTCTTGGCTCATAGAGCAGAACATCCAATTACTGCTGATATTTTCTGGGCTGCAGTAATGCATCGGCAAAAAGTATGAATTACAATTGGGATGGGAAATTAAATGCTGTGTTGATACAGAAGAGGGTTTTATTACACATGACTATCTGTATTCTGTTTAACTGTTGACAGACACTCTGTTACAGACACATTTTCTATTTTAATTTTATTGTTCTGAAAATGATCTAATTTACAGTAACTAGAAGGTCACACATTCAGTTACTAGTCTGCTGGTAAGTAAGTGCCTTTAACAGGTGGAACTTCATGAGTAATAAAGAACAGGGTATTTTATTTAAGCTGAAACATTATTGAGAATCACATTTGACACAGTTAGATCTGAATAAAGATGCATCTTGAATGGTAATGTCTAAAAAACACACCTTTTCCTTTCTCTAAACTCGAGGTCACTTCAATAATATCTGTCTTCAACCCACATGTTAATCAGTTAAACACATAGTAGGAATGCCCACTATAAATTATTGTTGTAGTACTGATAGTGATAGAAATGACTGGGGTTCAAACCCACAACCCTTTAGTTTGCAGGTGTGCTCAGTTCCTCTATGCCACTGGGGCTGCTGATAGTACTGTCCAGTAATAGCATTATTCATTAACAACAAATGCGTGTGACGTGAAACGCAGTGGTGTTCTGATTGGCTTGCTAGAATAGTTCATCAAAGGATGTTTGTTTTTTGAGACGACCCTTGCCAAAATATTTGAATTTTAGTAGATACAAGTCCTTACCATACCCTTGGAAGATGACGCCTGTACATGAGTGTGCATGCAAGTGTGAACATCTGGATACTGTATTGCCAAAAACAAAAAAGTGAATTAATTGAGAGACCCTTTTGTCATGTATGAGCATTTATGGGTCAGTGTAGTCAATTACATGAAAATAAAAAACAATTCGAATAGCATATTACATGTTCGAGTACACGAAAAAGTCTCATATTAGCTACTAGTAGAAGCAAACGCGTCTTTTTTTTTTTTTTTTTTTTTTTAAATGCTGTCGCTTGACAAGTGTTCAGAATCAGTGTAATGCGTTCATGCGAATGAGATTGGCATACTAAACATGAGGACCCCAATTAATCATGCAATGCTTGTAACAGTGAAGTTCTATAGTAAACGTATTCTGTTTGAAATTGTAGCCAGTTTTGTTGCCTTGTTTTCAACTAATGTTAACGGAGCCCCTGTAAGGACTGCACACAGCCGCTGTTGAAACTTGGTAAACAAATGGATATAGCAAGTGCTGAAAAGGAAGCCAGACTTTAGTAACATTGACATTAGAATGCTAATTTATGTTTATGTTGAATATAAAAGGCATACTAAATGCTAAGCAGAACACCACAATCGCTGAGAAAACAGCGTGGAAGTAGTTTTTTTTTAACTCTGTGGACTGCAGTACAATGTAAAACATCTACTGTTGACTTTCTGTGAATGGATGGAGTAACGTCAGCATTTGCACTGACCATTAAAAGTACAACCAGGTCCTTGTTTTGAATTATTTACAGGTTATTGAATAAACCAAGTAACTTGAACAAAGAAATCTTATCATGGGTATTATTTGTAGACTTTGTGAACCCGGACGGCTCCTCCGAAGAGTGAACTTTAACTTTAGCGGCTTACACTTCTTATGCTGTCTGCTGTAGTGCACTTTATTTATTTGATTCTTTATTTCGGGTATTTGAATACACGAAAATGCTGGCCCCCGTGTATTTGAATAGGAAACTATTTGAAATTCCCATCCCTAATCTGCAGGAGTAACCCTGAGTTTCTCAGAGAGTGAATAAAGATGGTGCAGGAGGGAGGGGGGGTCTTCTCTTGTACAGCCCCAATGTTGTGGAATGCTCTACCATCTTCAGTCAAAAAAGCAGGGCATCTTTCTACTTCTAAAACCGCATTGAAAACTCATTGTCCCCGGTTCAAATCCCACCTCAACCACTGACTCATTGTATGACCCTGAGCAAGTCACTTAACCTCCTTGTGCTCCGTCTTTCGGATGAGACGTAACTGTAAGTGACTCTGCAGCTGATGCATAGTTCAAACACCCTAGTCTCTGTAAGTCGCCTTAGGCGTCTGCTAAATAAACAAATAATAATAAGAAGAATCACAGTACAAGTATTAATACAATTAAGAGCAAGATAAAATACAATCACTTCTAGCACGTACAAGTATATGACAAAATACAATTCAGTAACGGAGAAGATAACAGTGTCAGTTATAGTTACATCAGGATATAATTAAATACAAAATACTACAGATTAAATGATACTTGACAGATTACAGTACTCTAAAGTACAGGATTAAATGCAGTAAAATAGGGAGCAGATAAGAGCAAGTAAAGTGCATTTAAGGAAGAGTGATAAGTGTCCAGATGGAACACTTATAAGTTTAGCACTGACTGTGTATCGTTTTAGACAGTCTTTTGAACTGTTTTATAGGAATTCTCTTTGTCTTTTAAATGTTGTATAATATTGTAAAATGTTGTAAAGCACCTTGAGGTCCTTGTGATGAAAGCTGCTATATAAATGTAAATAAATAAATAAGGGACTGGCTCTGACTGCTTTGTGTTTCTAAGGGACTGGCTCTGACTGCTTTGTGTTTCTAAGGGACTGGCTCTGACTGCTTTGTGTTTCTAAGGGACTGGCTCTGACTGCTTTGTGTTTCTAAGGGACTGGCTCTGACTGCATTGAGTTTCTAAGGGACTGGCTCTGACTGCTTTGAGTTTCTAAGGAACCGGCTCTGACTGCTTTGTGTTTCTAAGGGACCGGCTCTGACTGCTTTGTGTTTCTAAGGGACCGGCTCTGACTGCATTCAGTTTCTAAGGGACCGGCTCTGACTGCTTTGAGTTTCTAAGGGACTGGCTCTGACTGCATTCAGTTTCTAAGGGACTGGCTCTGACTGCTTTGAGTTTCTAAGGGACTGGCTCTGACTGCTTTGAGTTTCTAAGGGACTGGCTCTGACTGCTTTGTGTTTCTAAGGGACCGGCTCTGACTGCTTTGTGTTTCTAAGGGACTGGCTCTGACTGCTTTGTGTTTCTAAGGGACTGGCTCTGACTGCTTTGTGTTTCTAAGGGACTGGCTCTGACTGCTTTGAGTTTCTAAGGGACTGGCTCTGACTGCTTTGTGTTTCTAAGGGACTGGCTCTGACTGCTTTGAGTTTCTAAGGGACCGGCTCTGACTGCTTTGTGTTTCTAAGGGACCGGCTCTGACTGCTTTGTGTTTCTAAGGGACCGGCTCTGACTGCTTTGAGTTTCTAAGGGACCGGCTCTGACTGCTTTGAGTTTCTAAGGGACTGGCTCTGACTGCTTTGTGTTTCTAAGGGACTGGCTCTGACTGCATTGAGTTTCTAAGGGACTGGCTCTGACTGCTTTGAGTTTCTAAGGGACTGGCTCTGACTGCTTTGAGTTTCTAAGGGACTGGCTCTGACTGCATTCAGTTTCTAAGGGACTGGCTCTGACTGTTTTGAGTTTCTAAGGGACTGGCTCTGACTGCTTTGAGTTTCTAAGGGACCGGCTCTGACTGCTTTGAGTTTCTAAGGGACCGGCTCTGACTGCTTTGAGTTTCTAAGGGACCGGCTCTGACTGCTTTGTGTTTCTAAGGGACTGGCTCTGACTGCATTCAGTTTCTAAGGGACTGGCTCTGACTGCTTTGTGTTTCTAAGGGACTGGCTCTGACTGCATTCAGTTTCTAAGGGACCGGCTCTGACTGCATTCAGTTTCTAAGGGACCGGCTCTGACTGCATTCAGTTTCTAAGGGACTGGCTCTGACTGTTTTGAGTTTCTAAGGGACCGGCTCTGACTGCATTCAGTTTCTAAGGGACTGGCTCTGACTGCTTTGTGTTTCTAAGGGACTGGCTCTGACTGCATTCAGTTTCTAAGGGACTGGCTCTGACTGCTTTGAGTTTCTAAGGGACTGGCTCTGACTGCTTTGAGTTTCTAAGGGACCGGCTCTGACTGCATTCAGTTTCTAAGGGACCGGCTCTGACTGCATTCAGTTTCTAAGGGACTGGCTCTGACTGCTTTGAGTTTCTAAGGGACTGGCTCTGACTGTTTTGAGTTTCTAAGGGACCGGCTCTGACTGCATTCAGTTTCTAAGGGACCGGCTCTGACTGCATTCAGTTTCTAAGGGACCGGCTCTGACTGCATTCAGTTTCTAAGGGACTGGCTCTGACTGTTTTGAGTTTCTAAGGGACCGGCTCTGACTGCATTCAGTTTCTAAGGGACTGGCTCTGACTGCTTTGTGTTTCTAAGGGACTGGCTCTGACTGCATTCAGTTTCTAAGGGACTGGCTCTGACTGCTTTGAGTTTCTAAGGGACTGGCTCTGACTGCTTTGAGTTTCTAAGGGACTGGCTCTGACTGCTTTGAGTTTCTAAGGGACCGGCTCTGACTGCTTTGAGTTTCTAAGGGACCGGCTCTGACTGCTTTGTGTTTCTAAGGGACTGGCTCTGACTGCATTCAGTTTCTAAGGGACTGGCTCTGACTGCTTTGTGTTTCTAAGGGACTGGCTCTGACTGCATTCAGTTTCTAAGGGACTGGCTCTGACTGCTTTGAGTTTCAAGGGACCGGCTCTGACTGCATTCAGTTTCTAAGGGACTGGCTCTGACTGCTTTGTGTTTCTAAGGGACCGGCTCTGACTGCATTCAGTTTCTAAGGGACCGGCTCTGACTGCATTGAGTTTCTAAGGGACTGGCTCTGACTGCTTTGAGTTTCTAAGGGACTGGCTCTGACTGCTTTGAGTTTCTAAGGGACTGGCTCTGACTGCATTCAGTTTCTAAGGGACCGGCTCTGACTGCATTCAGTTTCTAAGGGACCGGCTCTGACTGCATTGAGTTTCTAAGGGACCGGCTCTGACTGCATTGAGTTTCTAAGGGACCGGCTCTGACTGCATTGAGTTTCTAAGGGACTGGCTCTGACTGCATTCAGTTTCTAAGGGACTGGCTCTGACTGCATTCAGTTTCTAAGGGACTGGCTCTGACTGCTTTGAGTTTCTAAGGGACTGGCTCTGACTGCTTTGAGTTTCTAAGGGACTGGCTCTGACTGCTTTGAGTTTCTAAGGGACTGGCTCTGACTGCACAGGGATCTAATAGCAATCCAGCAGCTCCTGATCTCCAGAAATGAAACAGCCTTCTGAGTGGTTGGGGATTGAACAGGAAAAGCGTTTGAAGCACCGTTCTTTCACGCTGGAACATGATCTTGGTTGGGAGCATTGCCTTTCCTGAGATCTGCAGTAGCCTTGTGGTTAAGTGCTTTACCAGTTATTGTAGTGTTTTACAACTTCTTGGCAAGCTGTTAACCCTTTCCTACTGTACATTACAGACTACCAGGTAGATTAGCAATCCAAAAGAGTTGTGGGTTCAAGGTAATACTGTTTGATGGCAATTCAGTCAACTGTTCCTTACTTTTTAGTATTTTCTAAAGAGATGATTATGGAATAATTAATTGTAAAATACCTGCCCCCATACATTGCATACACTAGGCCTCCAATGAAAACTGATCTCAAATAAGACTTTTTTTCTGCTGATATTTTCTGTTCAATATCGTATGCAAATTAACAGTGAAACATCTGCCTACTACCGAGAGTACATAGAATGTATTAAAAATTACTACAGAAGTATTTTAATTCTTCTAAATACTGGGGCTACAGTAGCTCAGCAGTTTTTAGTTAATGGGTAAACACCAGCAGAATGAGTCTAGATTTGAGAGCCTCAGTCCCCTGATTTTAAATGCTCAGTTACTTCACTTCCTAGGACCTTTTTTTATGTTGAAAGTTTGTTATTCAATTAAAAGGTCTGTAATGTTTTCCTGTATTGTGCTTTTTTAGATTGTATCACCACCACCTCTGAATTCATATGGTCACCACAACTCTTTGTAATGTAACATTTCACAAACGTCAGTACAATCAGCACTCAGATATCCATTACCCAGATACACATCCGTCACGTTTTACCACCCTTGTATTAAGAATAAAATCAATCCCTATTATTATTATTTATTATTATTATTATTATTATTATTATTATTATTATTATTATTATTATTATTTATTTCTTAGCAGATGCCCTTACCTAGGGCGACTTATAGTCGTAAACAAAAAATACATATATATGTAATAAATTAATGCACTTACCCGTCACACGCGATTTCCGACTCCGTCACCAGTTTTCTGATACAAAGCCCATCTCTTCAATGTTACAATTTATTTGAATATATGTCACAGCTGTCTCGCATGCCACATCAGTCTCGCATGCCACATTATTGTGCAGTTACACAGTGCTTCCTCCAGTTTCACATGACGAAAATGCAGCCAAATCAAAGCGAACGAGAAAGTAATGTAACAGTTAATCATTAAACAGTTTTAGATACTGTGATGTGTTTATTTTTTCAAAAAGTATGTACTGTACTACAGACAACGTGTCGTCTCTTTTGGCAAGTATTTTCAGAATCCTATCGTTCTGAATTAAAATGAAAATATAGTACTGTGGGGCTCCCGAGTGGCGCATCCAGTAAAAGCACTCGCTAGAGTGCAGGATGCGCTCTATAGCCTGGACGTCGCCGGTTCGAGTCCAGGCTATTCCACAGCCGACCGTAGACGGGAGCTCCGAGGGGGCGGCGCTCAATTGGCCGAGCGTCGCCCGGGGGGAGGGAGGGTTAGGTCAGCCAGGGTGTCCTCGGCTCACCGCGCACCAGCGACCCCTGTAGTCTGGCTGGGCGCCTGCGGGCTTGCCTGTAAGCTGCCCAGAGCTGCGTTGTCCTCCAACGCTGTAGCTCTGAGGCGGCTGCACGGTGAGTTCGCAGTGTGTAAAGAAGCGGGCGGCTGACGGCACATGCTTCGGAGGACAGCGTGTGTTCATCTTCGCCCCTCCCGAGTCAGCGCAGGGGTGGTAGCGGTGAGCTGAGCCTAAAAATGATTGGGCATTTCAAATTGGGGAGAAAATAATAAAAACTGATTGGCAACGACTAAATTTTAGGAAAAAAAAAAAAAATATATAGTACTTTACCAACAAAACCAATACTGTACATCTAAACGGGAGCCTACTTACTTTAAAACACAGTCCTTTCAGGTATGTGTTTTTGCTATTGTATCTTTTTTGGGTTCCCTGAAAAACAGACAAGGGTTGGAACGGACCAAAGTGAAATAATGGGATATGCGTCACACTCGTTTAACCGTCGCTGAAGTCTGAGTTACAGGGTTGGATATGTGAGTGCTGCCTGTATGCTGTCATTTGTCTTCAGTCTTGGCACACATGTTAAATAAAGCCTGCTGCTTACAGCTGTCTTGGCAGTTTAACATCAAACCTCATTTTTCTTCTCTAAAATTACTAAATAATTTACCAGCTTACATGTATGTGGCAATTGAAATCAGTTGCGAGTTAAATTACACAGAGCTAACCATTTATCCAGTAAATCCTTCCTATATGTATTACCATCACTTTGCAGACCTCGCATTTTCCTATATGAGTAGCAATTAGTGAACAGAAAAAATGGTGAAAGCTTTTTCCCCCGTTCTGTACAAAGTGCTGTAAAAGTTTGTTTGCAAGTACAGTAGGACTTTTTGAAAGCAGCAGGTTGGATTATTTTTGTATTTTTGAAGTTCTTCACAAAGTCTGCTACTCAAGTGCACAGCATTTGCTCTGTTTTTGAGGTGTATGGCTCTATTCACAAAGTTAGGCAGCAGCGTGCAGTATTTGATTTTCACAAAACTCTTCTGTCTGTCTAGAACAGTTTATTGAGTATCAGACTATATTCATATAGTGTATGCTGCAGTGAATTCAGGCATCATACAGCACTAGGTACTTCTGAATGTCTCCCTTCCTTAGGGTGTCCAAACAGAGAGCTTCATGCACAAATGGAACTGTTCTTAAAGATTCCGAAAGAAAGATTCTGTTATCACAAATGAGGCAGCGCTGTGCAGTAAAGCAGTTCTATTTTCTCTCATGCACCAATTTCAACACCATCCTCCTGAAGTATCATATTTTGTGTAACTCTCCAAACTATTTTCCTGTCAAAGGTGAACTTGCAGTCCTTTCCAAATGATCCCCTCATGGGCCATTCCATTGAAAGGGCTGTGTGCAGATTTACAGTAAGCCTATGAGAAAGATTATTGTTATGGATGAACCCTGCCGTACCATCCAGCCCTTATTAAAATGCAGTGACTAGCGCCCCACATAGACTGATGTTAATCAGACATACCTTGAACAAACTTGCAATGCTTCACTTTACTTCAGTCTCTATGAATAATCTTCTTTTTTTCAGCTTGTCAGCATGAAAGGTTTCTTTGGTTGTAACACTATATTTTACAGCATCATTACTTCCTTAATGAGTCATATCTACTGTAATTTGGTCATGTAGTCAAAGTTTCCTTTTCAGCATGGTACCCCAGATCTGTGAACCATGTGGTAGCCCGAGCCCGAGCTGACCAGCCTTTGAAACCTGGCATTTCAAACCTGTTGTGTGATATGCTTTTATATTATTTCTGTTTGTTATATTTGGTGGAATACTTTGGTACATATTACAAGTTCTGCCAGCTAAGTATCACAAGGGAGCAATGTGATCTGTTTAACCCTCTTCTGGTCTTTCTATGGGGACATACTGAAGACACAAGTAATATGTGATTGCAGTTTGGATTATGGACTGCAGATGGAACTGGCAGCTGCCTGGTTGGATACTGGAACGAGATGAGTTTTACACACTGCTTTCATGGTGTAGACGGAAACAACTCCAGAATTCTAGAATGTACTGCACTGTATCAGAGAGCCCTTTTCCTGCAGGTGCAGCCTGCTGACTTTGCAAATCAAAACGAATTGTTTGTCATTGACAATTACATTTCAAGACTTAAGTCTTATGATCTGTCAAAAATATAAAGGGTTTGTAATTGATTTGGAATTCATTTTTCTAAAGTTTTTCCTGGTGTATATCTTGGCCTAATAAACGGAGGGGATTCAAAAGTCAGCAACTCCGTTTCTGTCAGAAGCGATGATTAAGCTTCCAGAGGAAGGACATTTGCAGTTTTTGGCTCTGGCGTTGGAAAAAACTGTAAATGTTTCCTCAAAAGGCAGTTTTATGAACACAGTGCCTAGGTTTTCTGTGTCTTGTTGTAGTAATTAAGTACTTGTCTTTCATATGCATTTCCAGTGTATAGCCTAATTATTTCTGTACTGTATCTGATTACGCATGATTTAAAACCCAATACAACATTTTTAGAGGACTGTGACAGGATGGACCATAGGGGTCTTCAATTGTAAAACAGGAGAGTTTGTTTCAACAAATTCAGGTTTTTGTTAAACTATTTTACACAACAAAGGTTTGAAAACGAAACAAGGGTGAAACCTGAGGCTATGTTTCTTTAACAAAATAAACAAAACCGTTCACATCATAAAGACAGCTTCGTAATGCCAGTGCTCCTCCTGGTTCTGGTGCTGGTTGCCACACGTCTGTCTCTTATTTCTTCAATCTGAAAAACACTGTTAGTTTTGATTTGAATCTTAGTTTCACCCATCTCATCCCGACCCGACCCGTCCCGTCTCCTTTGTTTACATCCAAAGCAACCCCAAGTAAGGCAGAGCATTCCCTTTTGTACACAGAGCTACGCTTCTGTAGTGCGTGAAACACCAATCTAACTACGTCAGGTGTTTATAATTTCCATCTGACTAGAGTGACTGACCTGCGCACATGCCCTGCCCCCTTCACCAAGATGGTGTCCCCCATAAAGGTGACTGACATCAGTCACATGATCCTGGTGAAGGAAACCTGAAGCTGGCTCAGCGCCCTCTTTTGGTCTGGAGGTGGGATTACTGACCAGACCCTCCCTAACCCATCACAAGGACAGACTCAGATGATAGTCAGGTAACCCTGTGTTTCAACCGATTGTCTGATAACCAAGATATGATTGTAAAAGAGTACAAATAACTTTTAGAAACAAAGAAAATAAGTGTTTCTGGTGACAAAGAAAATACGTTCCCATATTGCCTGGTGTGGTGTTCTAAATTACAGCTATGGCCAAAACATTTGCATTGCCTCGAATTGAAGGATTGACACAACTGTATTCCTTTGAATTTAAAATGCACCTCAAATTTCCCACCCTCAATTTTGAGAAGAAAATAAAACATCAAATAAATCTGCATTTACAAAGATACAACCTCAGTTATGCATATGGAGGCAGTTTGCGGCCGTCTGTTATCACACAGAGCATTACAGTTACGCGCTGTTTCTCATTTCCAGTCGTGATTACTCACACCTGTTTTTCTCTCAGTTTGTAAATTGTGGTATTGCTTGGCATGTCAAAAATACGGGGGCCTGATCAGCATTTCCGATCTGTCCAAGCTGGTCCTGTTTGTTAGAAATGCTGAAATTGTAAAAGCTTCTCTTTTGAATTCCTCAGGAAGCTAGTGACGCTTCTTTGAAAATGGCTGCCTGTATGTCATGGGTGAGATCGGTCAGGAGCGTTTTGGCTCATCTTTTCTCAGCCTTTGGGCAGTGACATCTTTGTTATTTTCTCGGCAGTCAGTCACGTTGCTGTTTGTGTAGTCGGGTTGTCATGTCTTTGTTTGTTTTTTCTCAGCAGTCAGTCACGTTGCTGTTTGTGTAGTCGGGTTGTCATGTCTTTGTTTTTTCTCGACAGTCAGTCACGTTGCTGTTTGTGTAGTCGGGTTGTCACGTCTTTGTTTTTTCTCGGCAGTCAGTCACGTTGCTGTTTGTGTAGTCGGGTTGTCATGTCTTTGTTTTTTCTCGGCAGTCAGTCACGTTGCTGTTTGTGTACTCGGGTTGTCATGTCTTTGTTTTTTCTCAGCAGTCAGTCACGTTGCTGTTTGTGTAGTCGGGTTGTCACGTCTTTGTTTTTTCTCAGCAGTCAGTCACGTTGCTGTTTGTGTAGTCGGGTTGTCATGTCTTTGTTTTTTCTCGGCAGTCAGTCACGTTGCTGTTTGTGTTGTCGGGTTGTCATGTCTTTGTTTTTTCTCAGCAGTCAGTCACGTTGCTGTTTGTGTAGTCGGGTTGTCATGTCTTTGTTTTTTCTCGGCAGTCAGTCACGTTGCTGTTTGTGTAGTCGGGTTGTCATGTCTTTGTTTTTTCTCGGCAGTCAGTCACGTTGCTGTTCGTGTAGTGTCTTTTTATTGCTTATTTTTAATACACGCATCACTATACTGTACTGTAACTTAAGACGCAGGATATTTAAGAAGCAAAGATTGTTCCAGAAGTGCGTCTTAAATTAAACAAAAACCCTATGTGAGCATAATTTAGATATTTGATTTAACGTCATGTAATCAAAGAAACCACAAAATGATTTTGGGAAAGTCTACTGGAAGCCTTGATAGTAGTACAGTATTTCATGTTGGATTTCGAAATGTCACATTTTTCAATTTGTGTCAGCTTTTCATTAAGTATATGGAAAACTACAAAGCGGCATGTAATTCAAGATGTTACCGTAACATTATTCAGCAGGTTTCATTCGACTTGTGGCCATAGCTGTACACAGCTTTGAGGGTGTTTTTATTCTTCCTTGCATGGTTTTCTGAGTTGAATTTGAATAATGTCATACTAAATGGTAAAGCCTGTGATTGAAAAGCTGCATACTGCTTAGTAACGGACTGAGCTTTACATTGCCCTGCAGGTTCGTGGAGAGGATCATTCTCAACATGTTAAATGTTGCTATGGAGACAGAGGCTAGAGGCTTGGAAGTACCAACAGGCCTAAGAGAAGCTGCAGCTGGGAGAGTGGCAGGGATGTGAAGTACTGGGAACGGGAGAAAGGGAGCGTCGGCTGGCTTGGGGGCTTTACATGCTGCTAAACAAAAGGGAGTTTAAAGCGAGGACCAAAACACATACTTGGAATACAAAAATAAGTTCTATATAGCGATGTAACCTTGCCCTACGTTAGATGTTTAGATGATTATCAATCACAGAATTGAAATTGTTTAATGTAATATATAAAATGTGTAAAGGTCATTGCTATCTATGATGGAATAGTGTGCATTACTGAATCAGAAATTGACAAAATTAATTAGGAGGGTCATATTGGTACTTTTCAAATACTTTTTTGGTATAGATTTAAAATACTACTGTACCATGTTTTCAAAAGAATCATCAATTGTGAAGTATGTAGCAGGTTTAGATGCTTTTCTTCCTTCTAGGGAAACCCAGCCTACATTTGAAAAAGCCCAGATTCGTCATTCGTCAGCGGGAACGAGCGCTAGTGTCCCCTTCATGATCATCTTTCCACCAAGTCTGCATTGACTACACACATGGCATTTGTTGTATTAAAGCTGAAATTCGTTGCCTTAAAAGCGATGTGATTATGCAAGTTCTGCCTGTGGTGGAGGGGACACTTCCAAGGCAGCTCAGGCAGGATGTCGCAGGCTCACAATTGCTAAAATATATAAACCTGTAATGTTTGGATTTGCTAAGTGCTGTTACCAGCTTAAAACAAGAAAGAATGTGTTTCCATGAAAAGATCAAACATCTGTGAATGAATTATTCCTCTAACATCATGCTGTTTTTCTGTTCGAGATGAATATAGCAGCTGATTTATATTGCAGAGATCTTTACATGTTATCAGTCCATCACTAGAAACAATGAAAATGAAAGAAAGACATATATGATCACTGTTGCAAATGAGTGCTTGAATTGAGTTTTGTTGACCTGAAAGTAAATATGTCTGAGAACACAGGCATTGCAAACTGTGTTTTTTGTTAACAGTGTTTTTTGCAAGGCTGTATGCTAGAAAAGTGACATTGGAGGTTTGCTGGCAGAACTCGATTTGCATTGCATCCAGTGCTTGTCTTACTTTTAAAACAGGGGCAAGGCATCAACCCTGCGTTTTATACACTGAGGGCAATCGACCCTGCGTTTTATACACTGAGGGCAATCGACCCTGCGTTTTATACACTGAGGGCAATCGACCCTGCGTTTTATACACTGAGGGCAATCGACCCTGCGTTTTATACACTGAGGGCAATCGACCCTGCGTTTTATACACTGAGGGCAATCGACCCTGCGTTTTATACACTGAGGGCAATCGACCCTGCGTTTTATACACGGAGGGCAATCGACCCTGCGTTTTATACACGGAGGGCAATCGACCCTGCGTTTTATACACGGAGGGCAATCGACCCTGCGTTTTATACACGGAGGGCAATCGATCCTGCGTTTTATACACGGAGGGCAATCGACCCTGCGTTTTATACACGGAGGGCAATCGACCCTGCGTTTTATACACGGAGGGCAATCGACCCTGCGTTTTATACACGGAGGGCAATCGACCCTGCGTTTTATACACGGAGGGCAATCGACCCTGCGTTTTATACACGGAGGGCAATCGACCCTGCGTTTTATACACGGAGGGCAATCGACCCTGCGTTTTATTCACATTGAGTGCCAGAGTGATGAAAACAATCCAACAGGTTTACAGTGCTGAGCATTGATTTACGACCTCTCTGCACATGGGCTTCGTCACACTAATGTGGATAAATAATGGGATACACAGGCCAAATAATATGTGTGCAGAAAGACTTTAGGAGCGTGGCTAAAGTTATTTTTTTAAAAGTGGGTGGAATATTAAGAATGATATACAGTACATGCTATGAAAAGTACTTTACATCATATTTAAAATACAGTCCAACTGCCTTGACAAAAAAAAAAAAAAAACTACTAACTTTTGATCTGTTTTTTTACAGTGAGATTCTTTTCTTTCTACTCTTGAAAGGCCAATTATCGTGGTCTTACAAAGTGTCACAGTACTTTTTTCCTCAATAGAAAGGAGCTGTAAAGTGTACTATTCATTATACTAGATCATGGCTCTCATCGTTCCACCTAAACTGAGAATCTGATACATTCTGTTACCTTATAACTGATAAAGGGATGTGGAATCTCTCTAAATAGGCATTTAACATTATTACATTGTTTGTTTGTTTGTTTATTTTTGTTGCTGTTCTGCAAGTTTTACAAGTTCTTACCACTCAATACTTGGTCATTGTAATTTTGAAATTCGCTGTATCTCGGTGTCTTGAAGTTGTCTGGGTCTTCTCGTCAGTCTGGTATCTATCTATTTATTTATTTATTTATTTATTTGTTTGTTTGTTTATTTCTTAGCAGACGCCCTTACCCAGGGTGACATACAGTTGTGTACAAAAAATACATATCAAGAATTACAGTACAATTAAGAGCAAGATACAAAATACAATGACTTCAGTCCTAATAAAAGCAAATACAAAACACAGTACGATCTGATATTGGGGCAGTTCAAGAGCAGATAACAGTGTTGATCAGGGTTAGATAAGAGTGCAAGTGAAATACAAGATATTACAGATTGGGTTCAGTGCAGGATTAAATACAGTAAAATAGGGAGCAGATAAGTGCAAGTTAAAGTGCATTAAAGGCAGAGTGCTGTATTGTCCAGAAGGGAAGAGTTGAGTTTTACAGGAGTTATCAGAAGAGGTGTGTGAGGAGGCGCCGGAAGGTGGTCAGGGACTGGGCAGTCCTGACATCCATAAGGTCGTTCCACCACTGCGGGGCGAGGGTGGAGAAGGAACTGACTCTGGATGCAGGGGAGCGTAGAGGAGATACAGCCAGTCTTCTAGTGCAGGCGGAGCAGAAAGGTCGGTGGGGGTGTAGGGAGAGATGAGGGTCTGGAGGTAGCTGGATGCAGTCTGGTCAAGGCATCGGTAGGCGAGTACAAGAGTCTTCAACTGGATGCGAGCGGTGATCGGAAGCCAGGGGAGGGAGCGGAGCAGTGGAGTAGCGTAGGAGAAGCAAGGCAGAGAGAACACCAGGCGAGCAGCGGAGTCCTGGATGAGCTGGAACAGACAGGTGACGGATGCAGGACGCAGGCCGACCAAGAGGGAGTTGCAGTAGTCTAGGCAGGAGAGTACATTATAAACTCTACAGCAGCAATTTCACACGTGTCATTTGATATAAGAAGGAAGGATTCGTCACAATCAATGTTAGTGTTTTAAAGGTCTCGCCTGGGCTGTATACTGAATATGTCTGTGTCAAAAGCAACCTGTCACAGTAACATCTGTGTGTGTGTCATAGAAAACCCCAAGGAGAATTGTAAATCCAGAATGGTGGATTTAGGGCAAGGTTATCTATCTTTTCATGATACTGATGCTAGCCCTAATTTTGTATTTACAGGCATGGTGGAGTCTTATGTTAATAATTTCTTATGAGTGCTATGAGTTCAGTGCTACAAATATGTTAACAAACTGAACAAGCCTGATTTGAAACCTGGGTAAGATAGAAAAAACAAATGAAATAATATACAGTACTGTCAATCATGCTGACAAGTGCACAAACAGAGTGAGGATTTACCCTTGTTATGAAGTGGTACTGTATGTTTATATGATTCTACACGTCCCCGGTCACAGTGTCTGAAGTGTACGATTCTACACGTCCCCGGTCACGGTGTCTGAAGTGTACGATTCTACACGTCCCCGGTCACGGTGTCTGAAGTGTACGATTCTACACGTCCCCGGTCACGGTGTCTGAAGTGTACGATTCTACACGTCCCCGGTCACGGTGTCTGAAGTGTACGATTCTACACGTCCCCGGTCACGGTGTCTGAAGTGTACGATTCTACACGTCCCCGGTCACGGTGTCTGAACTGGTGTGCAATTGTGTTTTTTTTAAGTATTTGTAATTCGCGGGATACGCTGTATGGATGGAAGCTTCACTAACACTGAATGTCTCCTGTGTTTTTAATGTGTTTTCCTCTGTGTGTGCACAGCATGTTTCACTTGTATTCATAGAGCACAGGCATCCTCTCTGAATCTGCACAAGACAGAAGCAGCTGCCCTTCAGTCACAGAAAAACAGCAATGCTGCATTAAGAGACTAACATGAGCAAGTGAGGGCTTTTATTCAGGGATTCTTGTATTTATTCAAATAGCAAATTAATAACAAAGCACCGTGGTTAGAAATGTTGCTTATTTTGGTCCACCGGCATTAACCAAGATTCTGACGGAGGCCGTTTTTTAAATTCTGTTCATGATATGCATGGTTGCCAAATAAAATAGTAAAACTATGTATCAAGGACTAATACAGTAACCATCTGTATTTGAATGTGCAGCTTTGGTTTCATCTGTGTAAGTGTAAGAATGATGGAAAAAACATGTATATTTTAAATCTCAAAAAGGACCTTCCCCTTTTACAAAGATAAAAGCGAAAGTACTTATGTTTTTGAGGGACTGCCTGTTTTAGTAATGTTTTGTACAGTACCCCTGCAGTGTACTTTTAATGACAAGATAAATTACCCACACGTTTTGGATTTCAGCCAATCAGAGGTTTGCGCAGCATTGTAGCAACCAATCCGCAAACAATATTGTATGTTGCTAGGAGCATTCGTTAAACAGAAACTGTCACATGCGCCCTAAAACCGCTGTGATATTAGTGCTACAGTACCACTTCACCAGATACCCTCAATCGAGCAAAGGGCGGTCCCAGACTGTTATACTGCTGCAATTGGACACTTTTGTATCCCTGTACCAATTCTCTCCTAATGACATAATGTTATGCCTCAGAAGAGGTCAGTAGTCACAGATGTAACAGAGACAATACAATAAAGTTACTGTTAGTGCTCAGAAAAGGACACATTTCTAACCATTATGTTAATGGATGCAGGTTCATGCAATGAAAACCATGTGTGGCATTTTCACTTTCTTTTACCTCACTCAGCGCTGTAGTATTCATGGAAACGGCTGTGGTGGAGTAAACAGATGCAAAAAATAAAAAGGGGTCAGCGTTTTGAAGTGTTGTCTTTGCTTGGTTTGTTTTTCATGATTTTGAAAGGAAGTGCACTGGGTTGTCTCAAGTTCCCTTTTCTTAAATGTACTATCTTGACATTTCTATGTTTATACCCATATCTCACCTCATAGAAATTCAGGATTCCAGAGGAATGATTGTTTCTGATAATGACTCTACTCCTTGCGCAAATTCACTGCCCCAAACTTGATTTGGAGGGAGAAAACCTTCATTTTATCTTCTGACCCTGTAGAACTATGCTTTTTGTAGTTTTATGTTTATAAAGAAGTTTATAGTATTAAGTATACACTGGAGATAACAGTAAGTTATAATCAAAGTGTGTTCCCACTAGTGTGTTCTGGGATCTCTGAATGGTTTCATCTGAATCAGAGTTTTACTTTTTAGGGGACTGACCATTATGGCTTAATTATACAATTGAATACAGGATTTCCATACCTAATCAAAGGTGTGTTTTTTGTATACTGTACATTATAGCATACAGGGTGGTAATTTTGCTTTAACTGCTGAATCTCATAGAAAAGAAGCGTGGCCTGTTTTGAGAGCAGAGAGCACATTGTACCTGTTTCAGTTTAGTTTACTCCTGCTGTACTACCACTCTGTAAACACAGAAAGACTTCATTAATTAACACATACATGGATTTCATTGGAGGCATCAGGAATAGAAATAAGAGTTATGTTCATAGCGGTTTGATCCCATCCAGGCTTTACAAGGATCTAGATTAGCATCTGTATATTCGTGACAAGTTCTGGTATGTATTTATTCTTATAATAAAACCAATAATGGCTCAAACTATCCTTAGGGTATTCACAGGAAAAGAAGAAACAATAATTGCTTATAAAAGCTGTCAAGACCACAGTTAAAGGGCCATCAATAAATCTAGTAAGAATAAGGTTAGCCAGATACAATTGGGTAAGATTGGTCAAACACTTGGTCATGCAGAGACTATCGGTGAGTAAGTATGCTTTTATTAAGTATTTTGTACAGTATGCACATTTACAGTAATCAGTAGCTTCATAGATTGGAGTAAAACACTTCTCAAGAAGGAACTCGTGTGAGCTGATTCTCATTCTAAATGCATGTCTCATTGACTTTTAAAGTACAGTGATGGGTGCACTATCTACACACACTTTGCAAAGTAAATGCTGCTGTGCTCTGGTATACAGGCTACACAGAAGCCAGCATGCTGATAAGGTCTTTTGAGCCATAGCTTCTAGTCATTCAAACTGTCTGATGGTGCAGAAGAGGATGTCAGCATGGGTCTGTAGTCCACTGGAAAATGAATTGAAAATGATCGTCTTAATAAAAATAAATCTAAAACCTGGATGTGGGAAGGCCAGATTCCATTGTGCAATTACTTTGGCATGTAGTTAAGGGGGAACAAAGGGAGGTGTCGGGGAAACACAATATGAGTACGTCTGGCCTCTGTGAATGGAATGTGTGATACGGCTGTGTCAGCCTTGGTTTAACGGCTCAACCCTAAAGAATTGTCCTGTGGACTGGGAATGTGTCCCACTTTACACAGTACAGTAATTGTACACAGAGTCGGGCTCCAATTCATATCTGCCTACACTTTAACAGAACATTGTATTGCAAGAAAAGCAGGGGATGTTATTTAAAAAATCATCAGTGTTAAATTTTACAAAATTATTAAGTGAGGTGCAACATGAGGGGAAGATGAACTACGAGAGAAAGAGAGTTGGGCCAGTCCATTCAAACTTTCTAACGTAGATGAGGCCTGATCTATCAAATCAACTAAATCAGGTTTGCTTTTTTCTGTACTTGATCATGATCTGCATAATTTACACTGTGCATTAACTTGAGTATTTTACCAGAACATTTGAATACAAAGAAATAGTTATTGCAGTATTCTAAAACTGTTCAAAGCATTCATTTCTATAATAAAAATGAGGAATTTCACAAATTAAAGCCACAGCAGTGCAAAACCAATCATTGATTACCAATTGATTACTGCATTATAAACCATGTATGAAGATTAAAGGCGTTTTTACTGGAAATTAGTATTCCCTGTTTAATATGTTACTGAGCAGTGCAGTTTGTGATTGGATTCCCAGCTATCCCAGCAGCCCCTGTATGCAATGCAAACCAGATGAATGATGAATGGTAATGGTTGTACAGATGTGTTGTGCAGTTGGCTCTTTGAAGCCTTCTGCTCCAGCTGTGATGTATTTAGCTTGGCTCTGCACTGCAAATAGGAGCAGCTAGTTTTAATATGTAATGTAAAGCACACTTCTTCAATGTAAAGGCTCGTGCACAGAAACAGAAGCCAACCAAAGCATTCAGTCTGAACAGAGCCTTTTCAAATAGGGTTAAGAGCACCCATTACAAGACAAAAGTACACCATACTGACAACGTAGGGTGCAAAGTGTTACAATCCACATGGTGATCAATCAGAAACGTTTCCGCCCTGGACAGAGCAGATATGAAGTTGCATTGATCCTTCTGCATGCTCATGCTTGCTTCCCTCCAAGTATAATAGAAAGTTTATCAGCATAGAGGATGCTGCTAGACCTGCAGACGGTGTGATGCAGTATTTCATCTGGACTTGTGCTATTATTATACATGATCCCCTGATACAGTACACATGATCATGTAACTATAAAATAACACTAGAGCTTAAAGAATTTGTTTAGTGTTTCTCTTATTTTCCCAGTAATGTGTAGTACAATGACTGACACACAGTGAATCGCAACACCCCTAATGCAAACAAAATCTAGAAAGTTTATGAAATCCCACGGTCATTCCATGGTATTACTGACAGAATCCAGAATGTTTATGAAATCCCACGGTCATTCCATGGTATTACTGACAGAATCTAGAAAGTTTATGAAATCCCACGGTCATTCCATGGTATTACTGACAGAATCCAGAAAGTTTATGAAATCCCACGGTCATTCCATGGTATTACTGACAGAATCTAGAAAGTTTATGAAATCCCACGGTCATTCCATGGTATTACTGACAGAATCTAGAACGTTTATGAAATCCCACGGTCATTCCATGGTATTACTGACACAATCCAGAAAGTTTATGAAATCCCACGGTCATTCCATGGTATTACTGACAAAATCTAGATGCACAGAATGAAAGGACATCATCACATATTCCCAGATTTGATACAGTCAATAAATTGTGCTAAAGAAAAGCCTTGTCAAGGTTGGGTGATTTAAATCAAGTCGATTTTTAAATTATTTGATTTAAAAAAAAAAAAAAAAAAAAAAAAAAAATCATTGATTTTAAATATTCTTTTACTGCCAATTTTATATAGTTTCTCAAGGAAAAGGCATGAAAAGTATGTTTTAAAAACCTTTTATTAACACAAACATCTTAAACTCTTACTGTCTATGAACTAAAATGTGCCCCAAATTTTATATTAAGGCCTAATTTAATTAAAATTATGAAGCATTTGTAGTTCTCTTATCAAGTAATTCAAGTGAATACATTGTTGAGTTTGCATGTTACCTCAATCTGCTAAGGATCTTTCTGGAACCCATTTACTTATAAACAGAAAATAAACTCTTAGTTGTTTTAGAAATTATTTTGTAAACAAAATGTCTCAGACCAATATGACCTGAGATATATAATCATTGAAAACTTAAGCTGAAAGATGGATTAGGATGTATCATTCTGAGTGTAAAAGACAAGGCTGTTCTGATGCAGTACCTAGTTAAGTGTGACAGGGGATTTCACTCTGATGCACATTAAAAGGCAGTTAACATGACAATGCGTGATGTAATAATAATGGCCGTGGTGAAACTCCAGAAAACCTTTTTAGAATGCAAAACATATTGTAGTTCACATGTAGAGGATGCCACAATGATAAGTAATTTTGGTTTGGTATATAACTATTCACAAACCATAATTTGCAACATCCTAAGAACGTTAAATTTACAGTATTTGGAGGTAGAGCTACAACTACGGTACTATTAAATCAATTTTACATTTTTAAAAAAGTCAGATTTAAATTATAATTTTTTTTTAATCGCCAACCCTTGTCAAGGTTCATCACAAATGGATAAGCTATGGCCAGATATGTCAATTTGATAATTGCTTTTTAAGGAGGCTTTGTGGTCCAGTGGTTAAAGAAAAGGGCTTGTAACCAGGAGGTCCGCGGTTCAAATCCCACCTCAGCCACTGACTCATTGTGTGACCCTGAGCAAATCACTTAACCTCCTTGTGCTCCGTCTTTCGGGTGAGACGTAGTTGTAAGTGACTCTGCAGCTGATGCTTAGTTCACACACCTAGCCTCTGTAAGTCGCCTTGGATAAATGGGTCTGCTAAATAAACAAATAATTATAATAATAAACTGCAGTGTTCATACAGACATACAAACACTAGCTCAGTGATTGAACATGCACCCCCCCTCCCAGGAGGTGATACAAACACTAGCTCAGTGATTGAACATGCACCCCCCCTCCCAGGAGGTGATACAAACACTAGCTCAGTGATTGAACATGCACCCGCCCCCCTCCCAGGAGGTGATACAAACACTAGCTCAGTGATTGAACATGCACCCCCCCCCCCCCCTCCCAGGAGGTGATACAAACACTAGCTCAGTGATTGAACATGCACCCGCCCTCCCAGGAGGTGATACAAACACTAGCTCAGTGATTGAACATGCATTACCCCCCCCCCTCCCAGGAGGTGATACAAACACTAGCTCAGTGATTGAACATGCACCCGCCCCCCTCCCAGGAGGTGATACAAACACTAGCTCAGTGATTGAACATGCACCCCCCCCCCCCCTCCCAGGAGGTGATACAAACACTAGCTCAGTGATTGAACATGCACCCCCCCTCCCCCTCCCAGGAGGTGATACAAACACTAGCTCAGTGATTGAACATGCACCCCCCCCCCCCTCCCAGGAGGTGATACAAACACTAGCTCAGTGATTGAACATGCACCCCCCCCCTCCCAGGAGGTGATACAAACACTAGCTCAGTGATTGAACATGCACCCCCCCTCCCAGGAGGTGATACAAACACTAGCTCAGTGATTGAACATGCACCCCCCCTCCCAGGAGGTGATACAAACACTAGCTCAGTGATTGAACATGCACCCCCCCCCCTCCCAGGAGGTGATACAAACACTAGCTCAGTGATTGAACATGCACCCCCCCCCCCCCTCCCAGGAGGTGATACAAACACTAGCTCAATGATGATGTGAGTTTTCTATTTCAAGCTCTTTATATTTTGAGTACAGTGTAAACACCTACAATGATCGAGAAGGAAAACACCCCTTTCTTTTAAGGTGTTTTTTTCCATTACATTTATACTAGCAGGCAATTTGATAAATGGACGTCAGTAGTTGAACAGGGTGTTGCTGGATGCAGTAGTGGAAATGCAGATTACTTGAATGATTTTTTAATTTAAATAGAAACATACCCTCCACTATCTGGAGACTAGGCTTGTTGAGTGAAAACAGAATTTGGCTGTGAAACATGTTATTTTCTTTACATACAAAATATGAGACCAATATTTGGGCCCCCGACATATTGAGCGTTGAGTATTCTGAACATCCGTACCCACGGACTCTACTGACGGTAACGCTGGCAATTTCAAATGAAAAATGTTGGGTACACTGAACGAAAGGACCGAGCAGGTTATTGGCTGTGGTATAAATAAAAATTCCAGTACGGTATTCCATCTCTGAACCAGCGACACTTGAATGAAGACCGCAGATAAAGCCCCTCAGACCCGTGCAGTATACTAAATGTACACAGCAAGAGGATTGCTTTCACGCACGACTGCTGTACCTTCAGTAAATATCGAGTTGTTTTCATGAGCACTCTCGCTTTCACACACGACTGCTGTACCTTCAGTAAATATCGAGTTGTTTTCATGAGCACTCTCAATTGTATGTGGTGATAGTAATGTAGTTGGCCTTTAAAAATGCTAATAAAAGATGATATTAATATCAGCACACCCACCCCTCCTTCAAATACTGTGCCCTTCAGCTTCCTGTTGGGTTGAAGTGGGCAGCAGGTTTAATTAGTCTCATGAAAAGTACAGTGAGTTCAGGTTAACTTTTTTATGTACTCAAAACAGTGCAACATGTTTTCTAAATATATACCTGTACATGAAAGGGTTTAACAGAATATTGTTTCTAAGTGTTTTCTGGTCTCCAATTTCTGCAAAGCCCAGTGACCTCGGGTAGATTCTAGAGAACAGGCACTGGTGATAGAAATCTGAAGCAGCTCAGTGCAGTTTCCTGTAATGTTTTATTGGGCCCTTCATTCAAGTGATTAATGGATATCTTAAAAACATTAGTGCAGTTAAAGCTGCTGCATGTAATGTGGTATTTATATTGTATAATTAATATAAACGGAAGCTTTATCACTGTATGTTGTAAATGCATCCTTATATTGACGTATTTAATGTGGTGTTTATACTGTATAATTAATGTAAACGGAAGCTTTATCACTGTACATTATAAATACAGTGATTTATATTAAGAAGTTAAAGTTATTGATGTATTTAATGTGGTGTTTCTATCATTTGATTTTCGAGCTATAGAACTAAAAACCCTAATTAACGTAGATTCAAATTTAAATAAACTAAACAATTCATTACAATGCCATTGAGTGCCTCCACTATGTGCCTTGTAAAAGATATACAGTTTACTCTACTGTATACATTGTATATTGTGTGTTTTAAATTGAAAGTATTATAATTAATTATTTGAATTTGCTCAGTTTAATGAAGGGACATGCACTGTATAAAGACAGAGCAGCTGTTACCTGTATGGACTCAGTTCTTCCACAGTGTAATGAATCACCCGTTTGCAAAAGCACATCTACTCTGTGAGCAAGCATCCGCTTTCAGATGATAAAGATACGAAGGCAGAGCACCACAGTGCCTCCTTAGATACTCTTACAGTGACAAGGCAATGTGAACACTTTCTCTCTTGAGTTTTTCCCAGTACAATATCATATTTATTTTTGTAGTTTTCTGTTTGTGCTCGTGGCATTTTAAACGCATTTACTGTTGATAAGTTTTGTTTTTTAAATAAATAAATACACTATACAAAAATGTTGAGCACTTCAAAACAATGTTTATTCAAAAAGTACTGTTTAAATACAAATATAAATCAGGTTTGAGTTTTTGTGTTTTGCTTTAAATGGTAAAGTAATCATGCTTATGTATGTGGAGTACATTTATTCACCTGTTCACCTTGCTTGTGAGCTCAGTTACTGCTGCTGAGCAAGGGTTAAAGTGTTGATGTTGTTATCCCCAAGCAAAAGTGCACCACGCTCGGAGAACACACGTTTAGCTTCATGGCTCCGACTCTTTGCAACTCTCTCCTGGCTTCCGTGCGTGATGCTCCCACCGTTGCTCGCTTTAAATCAACTCTCAAGACCCTCCTGTTCTCTCTTGCTTTCCATGATCTTTAAGCCTGATATCTGCTATTAGCTGCTGTGTTGCTACTATTTCATGTGTTGCATTGTTTTTTACTGAATATCATGTATTATGCATTTCTCTGTTACTGCATCTTGTAAAGTGCTTTGTGATGGTGGTCCACTATGAAAGGCGCTGTATAAAGTAGATTGATTGATTGATGTGTGAGGACTGGCGTACTGCAGCAGAGAAAGGATTCACGTGCAGTTACTTTTCTTACCAGTCCCCAGTTCTTTGACAGGATTTGCAAGATCAGTGTCGGATTATATAGTCTAAGCAAGGATTAGGACTGCAAAGCTCTTCAGCCATGGTTCCAACCTAGGGGTACGAATTGTATTGGTGGGGGGGGGGTCATTTTGCATTGCGTTTGTGTGGAGTGAATATTTATAAATATGGTCCAAAAAGGAATGCTGTTTCACATTATCAAAATTCTGGACTTTTTGTTTTTAAAAATGATTCAGCAGCTTTTGATATCTAAATAAATTGAATTTACCAGTCTTTAGCATGTCAAAAGTCTCTGAATTGGATTAACTGGAATTACTGGAGACTGGAAACTTTAAAGCCCATTCCCACCCCTTTCTAATCCTGCTATAGTTGGATTTTCCTCGTACTGTCAGCACTAACCTTACCCTATTAAAAATAATGTCAGTATGTGATGTGGATTAGAAATACTGCACCTTGCAGCGAATGTAGAGAGTACATAATTACACAGTTTGGTTTCAACGTAGTTTTCTTTTAGTGTTTTATAACATTCACACATCTCCCTGGGCAGTTTACAGGCAAGCCCGCAGGCGCCCGGCCAGACCACAGGGGTCGCTCGTGCGCAGTGAGCCGAGGACAACCTTGGTCAGCAAAGGAATAGCCTGGACTCGAACCGACGACGTCCAGACTTTAGGGTGCATCCTGCACTCCACGAGGAGTACCTTTACTGGATGCGCCACTCTGGAGCCCCCTAAATGACCACTCCTGACACGATTCACTCATTCAGCACTGTACACCTATAGTTATACTTCAGGAAAGTTGTCGAAAGCGAAGTTGCTTTTAGTATTACTACATAACCTACTGTTTGTATATTAATGGCTGAACACTGCAGACGTGTGTGCAGGTCTTTGGGGAGATGACTCCACTCACACAGCAGACCAGTCTCCTACCCAATAAAGGCACTCCACCCACAGCGCAGGATGCGCCCTATAGCTTGGAGATCCCCGGTTTGAATCCAAGCTATGCCACTGCCGACCACCGACGCGAGTTCCCAGGGGGCGGCGAACAATTGGCCAAGCCCTGCCGAGGCAGGGTAGGGGTTAGGTCGGCTGGGGAGTCCTTGGCTCAACGAACACCAGCGACTCCTGTGGCTGGCTGGGTGCCTGCAGGCCGGCCTGTACGCAATTCAGAACTGCGCGGTCCTCTGACGCTGTAAGTTCTGGATATGGCTGCACGGCGTGCTTGTAGAGTGGACTGCTGACGGCACTCATTTCAGAGGACCTGAGTGCTCGTCTTTGTCTCTCCAGAGTTAGTTCGGGGGTTGCAGCAGTGAGCCAGGTTGAATAATAATCAGGTTGAATAATAATTCCAACATCAGGAAGCATAAGATGTATAGCTGCAGATATATTTATTACAATGTGAATGTAGAGTTATGTGGTGCAGTAATCCTGCTGGCTAGTACAGTCTGTAGACATTATACCTTGTGTCGACTTTACATAGAGGATTATTTCACCTTGAAAAAAATTTTATTTGTCTGTGCCTTATTTACCAGTTTATTACACATTATTTATGTATGAGAAGAAGAACCCACTTAATTATCTAACACAATATTGCTATGCGTAATTGTTCAGTATTTACAAGCTCATTGGCGTAGACTCCTGGTAATAAGAACACATGTTTTTGCTGTTACTGTATCTTGAAATTGATCTTAACAAGAGATGTTTCATGCTTAAGTTTTTCAGCATGTCTGAAAATTACCGCCAGTGCCTGATCATGTTTACAACAAAAATAAAGGTAGAACGCTTGGATAGTAGAGCTGCTATTCCTGGGAAAACCATGTACAGACGTCGTAGTGCTGCGCCAGTGGGGGTCACTTTCTGGTAATTCAGGCTAGTATTACTGTACTATTAAACATGCATTGCTATACAAAGGGTGTTTACAGCAACTTTAAGATTTTCGAATGACACTAAAGAATCATTCAAATTGTACCAGTGAAGTAACTGGAGCATTCTGCTTGTCATCCTCTCCAAGGATGGTTAGTGTAATCATTGTTAAATGTTTGTCTTAAGATTCTGTTGTAGCTCCAAAGAGATTCGTTAATGTAAAGTTTTGCGTGTTCTACCGATGCAAGCTGCTCTGTCCTCCCTGCGCGTTCACTAGCTGAAGTGCCCAGTGAATGATCAAAGCATACCGAGGAGGCCTGCATTTTAAAACCATCACATGGGTGCAAATGTCAAAAATGAAACACAGAGCAGTCAATGTGTTAAGGCTTGTTTTTAATTTTCAAGCCATTGGCAGTGTAATAGGAATGTATGGTTCAGAGAGTATGGAGTGCGATTCTCATGTTCTGCTACAGTATCCAACGAGACAAGGACAGTATGCTGATCATCACATGCTCAGCCTCCCTTTTACTTTGTTTGGAATATCTATTTATTTCAAACATGTTGCTGTCAGGAAGCCTATCATTGCTTATGTAACTAACAGCAAAGCAAGGTCGCGGCAAACAGTAAACGCATTGTTGTGTTGCCCCCTCGGCATGTCAGTGGTTTCTTTATGTTGCCACTGCAGTTGCCAGGCTTGCTGTTCCAGAAGGTTCTGTTCTACTGTAACTGAGCCTGTAGGAGATGGTTATTCATCTGTTATGGGTCAAGGCATTCAAGCCATGGATATCATAGTATGTTGTAAAGCTGTTTTGATATTGTTACATAAGCACAAGACAGACTGCGTCTCACATTTCTACCAGGTAAGGGATAAAGAAAGCTTTCACACAGGAGCTTCTTCATGTGTACTGTGCACCAGTAAGGGCATGTTCTTATTGGTCAGAATGTCTTGCGCCCCTTTCACACTGGCATGCTCTACCCGGGTCAGGACCCAGTGTCATGCGGGTTGGGTATGCGATTTCACACTGCGTCTAGCATTCTATCTCGCTCAACCCGGGTCAAAGCGTGTTGAGGTTGGTCAACCCTGGTACGACCCAGGTACGTGGTTTCACACTACGCAGGATTGTGACCCGGGTAGCCAGAACCTGGGTCTGGACCCGGGTAGGAGTGCCAGTGTGAAAGGGGCTTTAGTCACAAGCAGGGATCGCTTACTGTTAGACTGGTAAAAGGAATTCGCTAAAACCATGGTTACTGTCAGTCATGTTTTCCCTTTACTGGAAGTGGATGAAGAGGTGAAAGTTCTTTAATAAACCAATGCAGCAAATGCACAGCAGCTTTTTGGGGTGTGCGTGCGTACGTGTGTGTGTGTGTGTGTGTGTGTGTGTGTATATATATATATATATATATATATATAATATATATATATATATATATATATAAAACCTCGGTACCCGCCTGGTTTTAAATGACCCAATTTGACCCCGGTCTCATTTTACTGTCCGGGTATTGATTATTCATTTGAGACTTTAAAGAAAATGTGTAAAATATGACAATGCAGTTGTAAGCGCGGGTCTCTGTCCGGCGTAATAAAGACAACGTTAAAACAAGCTTTGCATTAAGCCTTTTCTTAACTGACAGGATCTCAATGTTTTACAGAAAACAATAACACAGCGAGCGGCAAGCACACCTCAATAATAAATGCGGTGACTATTCTTCTCAGGAACTAAATTGGAAAACAAAACAACATAACATCCTGTTGGTTTATGTCAGTGATAGCTCTGCGATCCATTAATAATAACCGGATGGCTTTCAATACGGAATGATTTATTGCACACATATGAACTGTTTTCGTTTTGTGTTAAATAAAAATATATGTGTGGAGCACATTAAGTAAGTGTGCTAGTGCTTCCTCCTCTGAGTGAAATTTCCTTGGCAGAGTTTGCAAATTCCTTTTTCTCCTACTTTGGGAAAGAAATTCCACACAACGTTCCTTTGCTGGATGCTATGTTTTAAAACAACAACAGCGGAATATAGCAAATAAATATCGCAAAGAATCAAAATATATATATATATATATATATATATATCCTCTCCTCTCTAGCTTTGCTCATTGCTGGATAGGTGCATTGCTTTGTACTGTTTTAAATGACAAGTGTTTTGGTCATGCAGTTCTAAGTTTTGTATAAGGGTGTGTTTAGTTCACCAGTGTGATGAAAGTCGCTGGGGTAAAACACTTTGGAAGAGGAACCCTGTTGCCTAGGCTACCCTGTTGCAACAGCATTAAGTATTGATTAGCATTAGCAGCTAACAAAGTATGCCATTACTACAGAAGAACTTTTCATGCATGTATTGTACATGATCACTAGCACACTGGCGAGCTCTAGTGTTTGTGCTCTGTTGAGTATAGAAACAGGTTGTTGAGCACCACGCTTTCAATTATTAACAATGTGTTTGCAATTGTTCCGAGTGGGGGACAGGGGAATATAACATTACTGCCTAATGGTTTATTTATTTAGATAGAGATGGCATTAAAAGGAAGTCCTTCAGTTTACCACACAGGTATATATCAGCACATCCAAACACACAGTTTACCTGTGATTAGTTAAAGATAACTGGAATGTAACATTACAGCAGTCCATTGACTGTCCCTTACAGTGTTCTAAGCACATTTGAAATGCACTAGGTTGTTTAGATGTCACTGGATTGGCATGTGTTCTTATTTATGCTGACATGCGATCTCTTGTGGATTTTGTTTCAGACGGTTAAGCCCGCCGCACACAGCCCGACTCAAGCCGTCTCGACTCATCTCATCTGAGTTTGCACAGATTCTACGATCAGTTGTGCTCAGTTTTGGTTTGACGTCACAATTGAGTTTTTCCCGACTGGGTGTCGCACACTGCTAGACTGAATTACTGACCACAACTAGATACCGGTGATTACTATGTGTGCACATTTAATTAATACTGCCCTGTACACATTTTTGTATTAACTTAGCCCACCATAGCGACCCTCATATTATGCATGGCCTCGTATGCTGATTAGACAGCGGAGACAGCGCCGTGAGGCAACCAAAAGAAGTGCTTAGCCTATTAATTTAGCTACTGACCATTCACACCGTGCAAACGTTTCAGGCAGCGTTTGACTTTTTGTATAGTTTGTCTACTACACTTTAGCCTGTGGTAAATAAAATCCAACATACAGCTACTCAGAACTACTCAATAAGCTGTCAAGTGTTTGCCTGGAATTGGAAATGTACAGTAGTTTACTGTATTTTGCGTCATGTGGGGCATAGCTGTTTCACATTTGTATTTTGTTTCCAGTGTTTGTGCCCTTGCCCTATGACATGGATGTATTGTACAATTGCAGGTGCACTAATTTGCAGAGTCCCTGCTTTACTGTATTGCTTGCTTTTACCCGAGGACACATTCCTATTGTTATAAATGCTATTGTTAAAAACATGCTGTACACAAGGCCCCAGAGAGAACAGCTGTGTGAGATGGGCTTGCATATATATACACACAAAAAAAACACCCAGAAACAGGTGTGTGTTGCTATACATATAGGTTTTTCATGCACAATGAGTGAGGCTTACTATATGAGGTTTACATACTGGGGTTATTCCATAACAACTCAACCAGAGCTGTTGCCCGACCTAAAAAAATTCACCTAGGCCTGCTGAGTTCAGAAATGCTAATCAGACCAGAAACATACCCTGGGCTCAACTTAGACGCTACCATCATGTCGAGAAATACCTTGTTCGAGAAAAAAATACCAGGAGCACCTAACTCACTTTTGGCAAGTTGCCAGACGAGGGGTAAGTGACGAGTTTTATTCAAACTTCAGCTCATCCCTTTACCCTATAGGGGATGCAGGTCCTAAAATGTTAGTATTGCTGTAAGAACCTTAGGGACACCTCTAACTTTTGGTTTCAAGTACCCCCCAACTGGTCAATAAGCCCCTGTGAAATTTGAATTTTTTGTATTTCATCCAGTTTAGGCCAAAATAAGATTTTGGATTTTTGGCAGATTTTTGAAGTTTCATTTGTCATGCATTCAAGCATTGCTTATGGCCACTTTGGTGAGGCTAACGTACCACATAGTCCTAACCGAACTGGCGTTATTGTTCAGTTTTGCATTGTCTGTGGTTAGATCTACAGTAAAAAGGGACAGGGTGTGCATCCAGTGGTACTAGCTTGGAGCTGAGGGGTCATGAACTTTCATGTGGAACTTAGATTTCTTTGTTACAGTGATACACTTGAAACTAGCAAAACCTCACTTAGGTGCATTTTTAAAAACTACAAACTGATAGTCGAACGAGGTTCTACACATGATGGTAGCGTCTAAGTTGAGACCAGGGTGATTTTTCTGGTCAGGGTCATTTTTTCTCTTTAGGTTGACCTTTGCCAGGTTACAGGTCGACGGGGAAATTAAAAAAAAATTCTGAACTCAGCGTTTCTGAAACCCCCCAGGTGAATGTTTCTCGCAAAATCTGAGATGGTCAGGCAACGTGTGGAATGAGCTGGTGTGGAATGACCCACTGACATTGTTTACTCAAAGCTTTTAAAGTTTTGAGAATGTTTTAGAGGTTAATAGATCAGATGCTATTTATTCACCTTTTCTGGTCCCAGTGGGTATTGGGTTTAATATCAAGAATGAAACTCTAGTGGTGTGCTGACTGTGTATCTTTTAATTTCTATAAAGTGGAACAGTAATGGAGGGTATAAATCATACAAAAAAAATAGGAAGTTTGAACTCTGAAAAAGACATTAGGGCTATTAATGATTTGCGTTTAAAAATCTAAGGAGATCATAATTCCACCTTATCTGTGTGGAGTAGTGCAGTGTGTTATCTCTAAAAGGACAGGGGAAATAACTCTAAACAGTATGTTGTGCTGTACTGTTGCTCTCTCTCTCGCGCACGCATGAAACGCATGAATGGCTGCAAACACACAAATACAAAAATGGCAACCAGCTTCATTTCAGGGCTGTTGAAATGAACTTTGTTATTGTTGTGACCTCTGCAAATAAAAATCTGATTTTACATTTCACGCCTATTTCGTATTTCGTGCCCCTTCAGTCTGAATTTGAGACCATGATAAAAATGATCACACAATGCCATTGAATCTACAGTGATAATTTAGGCGATGTTATTGTTGTATTATTATTTAGACATCTGGCGATTTAGCAGCTGACTGACATTTTGTAAAAGTCCTACTGTATGCCTATAATATAAACAGCTGTGTAGACTTGCTTTAGATAAGTCTAACTGGACCAGGGAAAGCTTCAGTTCATTTCACTGCATCATTTTTCAACAATACAGGGAGTCTAAGCATACATAGATCTGGATGTGCCAATCATTAGGCAATCATCCCGTCAAATATTTCTAAACCATAGAAATAAATGAACATTTTTCTGAGGCATTACTATTGTGGCATGTCTGATAAAGCCTAGATTTTCTTTTTCAGCTTTCAAAAAATGTGTTCTTTTTAAGGCAAGGTGGAAAAGAAAACAAACCACACCACTTGCATAGAATTCCCTGTGTTGCTTTTAAGTGGAGTCATCAGAAAAAATTCTTTGGCTTGTCCTAGTGAGAGACTGTGCCATGCACGTCCTGCTGAAGCTGCTGCCTGACCCTGAGACATAGCCTTGTTGCACAGGCACCTCTCCTGTATTCACTCCAGTATTGTCATATCATAAGGGTATGGGGCCAGGAGAACTCCTGCCAGGATTGGGAGTGATTGGAATTATCATTAATATTGCTCAACAGCAGCTGTTTTCCATTTAAATCTACACCCTTTTCCTCTCTGGTAAATTATATAACTTTTTTTTTCTTGTTGTCCTTCTTAATTATGAATGGAGATTGAGAAAAGGCAGATTTTGTATTTCAAACCTTACAGTAACAGCCAACAAGACCAACAATAAGAAACCATGCCATTCTTCAAAGTGTCTGTAGAAGCAATAAGAAATCATGCCATTCTTCAAAGTGTCTGTAGAAGCAATAAGAAACCATGCCATTCTTCAAAGTGTCTGTCCTTGCAATAAGAAACCATGCCATTCTTCAAAGTGTCTGTAGAAGCAATAAGAAACCATGCCATTCTTCAAAGTGTCTGTAGAAGCAATGAGAAACCATGCCATTCTTCAAAGTGTCTGTCCTTGCAATAAGAAACCATGCCATTCTTCAAAGTGTCTGTAGAAGCAATAAGAAATCATGCCATTCTTCAAAGTGTCTGTCCTTGCAATAAGAAACCATGCCATTCTTCAAAGTGTCTGTAGAAGCAATAAGAAACCATGCCATTCTTCAAAGTGTCTGTCCTTGCAATAAGAAACCATGCCATTCTTCAAAGTGTCTGTAGAAGCAATAAGAAACCATGCCATTCTTCAAAGTGTCTGTAGAAGCAATGAGAAACCATGCCATTCTTCAAAGTGTCTGTCCTTGCAATAAGAAACCATGCCATTCTTCAAAGTGTCTGTAGAAGCAATAAGAAATCATGCCATTCTTCAAAGTGTCTGTAGAAGCAATAAGAAACCATGCCATTCTTCAAAGTGTCTGTAGAAGCAATAAGAAATCATGCCATTCTTCAAAGTGTCTTCAAATTGTAGAAACAATAGGAAATAATTTTGTAACAGCTGTAAGTCGCCCTGGATAAGGGCGTCTGCTAAGAAATAAATAAATAATAATAATAATTATAATAATATTAAAAAATGTATTTAAATTGGACCTATCAAAGTTTTTAAAATCATAAAACAATGGTAATCAACATATAGTAGTTCAGTACAACTAAAACTAGTAAGACCAACATGCCCATCTTGTATTCCTCTAGCAATAGAAATCCTAGCAGGTTAGGAAAAATAATGTTTTTTTGGATACAGTAGACATAGCAATTATTAGAAAGGGGATTTGCATTGCTGGACAATTGTGTAATAATGGTTGTACTTAGTTTTATTTTTTTTGTATATGTTGGATTGTTTTCAACATTCAGAGTTTGTATTTCTCTGGCTGTGATCTGGTGCACGCTCAGCTCCTCTCGCAGAGTGCAAGTAAAGAAATAGGATGTTGCTTTTCCTATTGAAGAGGCTGCTTGCACAGCTGCTGCAGAGCGCTCGTGTGTCACATGACCCTTAAAGGGTCAGCAAGTGTGTACATCCAGCTCTGTGTGCAGCGTGAGCCCTGCTGCCCCTTCACAAGAGGAAGTGACTCGCCATCAACACCGCTCGCTCACATCCTCAACACAATATTGGGTGGACTTTTTATTTTTTTACTGTCAGGATGTTTACCATAGTCTCTTCAAGTGCCGGTATGACAATGAGGTTGTTTCTTTCAAAACAGAAAACTTGGAACTGTATTTCAATGATATTTTTTGTAGGGCTTTGAAAACTACTGTCTTAAGTTTTTTAATTAATGAACTCAAACTCGATGCAGCTTTGTTCTCTAGGTTACATTGTTCAAGCAGTGTTAGTCGCTTCTTTGCATACAGTAAGTTTACGATTACGGTGTAAAATAAGCACGTTTTTAATAAGGCAGTGTTTAGATTCATAAAGCGGAATTGTATGCATTCAAACTTTCATAATCTATTTATTAAATGGACAACTGATAATGCACCATAGCATGGAATACATTAGTACAGTGAACTACAGACGTGCTCAAATTTGTTGGTACCCTTACAGCTCATTGAAATAATGCTTCATTCCTCCTGAAAAGTGATGAAATTAAAAGCTATTTTATCAAGTATACTTGCATGCTTTTGGTATGTCATAGAATAAAGCAAAGAAGCTGTGAAAAGAGATGAATTATTGCTTATTCTACAAAGATATTCTAAAATGGCCTGGACACATTTGTTGGTACCCCTTAGAAAAGATAATAAATAATTGGATTATAGTGATATTTCAAACTAATTAGTTTCTTTAATTAGTATCACACATGTCTCCAATCTTGTAATCAGTCATTCAGCCTATTTAAATGGAGAAAAGTAGTCACTGTGCTGTTTGGTATCATTGTGTGCACCACACTGAACATGGACCGGAGAAAGCAAAGGAGAGAGTTGTCTGAGGAGATCAGAAAGAAAATAATAGACGAGCATGGTAAAGGTAAAGGCTACAAGACCATCTCCAAGCAGCTTGATGTTCCTGTGACAACAGTTGCAAATATTATTAAGAAGTTTAAGGTCCATGGAACTGTAGCCAACCTCCCTGGGCGCGGCCGCAAGAGGAAAATCGACCCCAGATTGAACAGAAGGATAGTGCGAATGGTAGAAAAAGAACCAAGGATAACTGCCAAAAAGATACAAGCTGAACTCCAAGGTGAAGGTACGTCAGTTTCTGATCGCACCATCTGTCGCTTTTTGAGCAAAAGTGGGCTCCATGGAAGAAGACCCAGGAGGACTCCAGTTTTGAAAGAAAAACATAAAGCCAGACTGGAATTTGCTAAAATGCATATTGACAAGCCACAATCCTTCTGGGAGAATGTCCTTTGGACAGATGAGTCAAAACTGGAGCTTTTTGGCAAGTCACATCAGCTCTATGTTCCCAGGCGAAAAAATGAAGCTTTCAAAGAAAAGAACACCATACCTACAGTGAAACATGGAGGAGGCTCGGTTATGTTTTGGGGCTGCTTTGCTGCGCCTGGCACAGGGTGCCTTGAATCTGTGCAGGGCACAATGAAATCTCAAGACTATCAAGGCATTCTGGAGCGAAACGTACTGCCCAGTGTCAGAAAGCTCTGTCTCAGTCGCAGGTCATGGGTCCTCCAATAGGATAATGACCCAAAACACACAGCTAAAAGCACCCAAGAATGGATAAGAACAAAACATTGGACTATTCTGAAGTGGCCTTCTATGAGTCCTGATCTGAATCCTATCGACCATCTATGGAAAGAGCTGAAACTTGCAGTCTGGAGAAGGCACCCATCAAACCTGAGACAGCTGGAGCAGTTTGCTCAGGAAGAGTGGGCCAAACTACCTGTTAACAGGTGCAGAAGTCTCATTGAGAGCTACAGAAAACATTTGATTGCAGTGATTGCCTCTAAAGGTTGTGCAACAAAATATTAGGTTAGCGGTCCCATCATTTTTGTCCATGCCATTTTCATTTGTTTTCTTATTTACAATATTATGTTGAATAAAAAATCAAAAGCAAAGTCTGATTTCTATTAAATATGGAATAAACAATGGTGGATGCCAATTACTTTTGTCAGTTTCAAGTTATTTCAGAGAAAATTGTGCATTCTTCGTTTTTTGTGGAGGGGTACCAACAAATTTGAGCACGTCTGTATGTACTTTGAGATCAGTGGTGTAACCAGGGGTGGTTTTAGGGGTTTGAACCCCCACCCCCCCAAATGAATTATTCAACTACAATTAAAAATGTCAGCCATGTGGAAAAATCTCGATCCATCACCAGCCCCCCTCCCGAACGAAATCCTTGCTACGCCAGTGTTATTAACCATCATCAAATCTCCATCCATCCCCAAAACAAAATCCTGGCTACGCCACTGTTTTTGAGGTCCATAATCACAGGTGGTTTCACTGCTCTACCGACTGTGTTGTCTATTTAGAGTTATAAGGACACAACAGCTGCCGCATGGTTCTGGTGCTCACACTGGTACTGAGCGTCCCTGTGAGGTGAGGGTGCTGTCTGGTGCTCAAACTGGTACCGAGCGTCCCTGTGAGGGTGCTATCTGGTGCTCACACTGGTACCGAGTGTCCCTGTGAGGTGAGGGTGCTGTCTATGAGGGTGCTGTCTGGTGCTCACACTGGTACTGAGCATCCCTGTGAGGTGAGGGGGCTGTCTGGTGCTCACACTGGTACTGAGCATCCCTGTGAGGTGAGGGGGCTGTCTGGTGCTCACACTGGTACTGAGCATCCCTGTGAGGTGAGGGTGCTGTCTATGAGGGTGCTGTCTGGTGCTCACACTCACACACTGGTACTGAGCATCCCTGTGAGGTGAGGGTGCTGTCTATGAGGGTGCTGTCTGGTACTCGCACTGGTACTGCGTCCCTGTGAGGTGAGGGTGCTGTCTATGAGGGTGCTGTCTGGTGCTCACACTGGTACTGAGTGTCCCTGTGAGGTGAGGGTGCTGTCGATGAGGGGAATTGTCATTCCACTGCCACATCTACTTTAGCTCCTGAAATCCTCAGAAACCCTTTGAGAAGCCAACTACATATTTGCAGTGTTATGGAGACTTCTCAGACAAATTCTTAACTTTGACCTGTGACCTACTTTAAGATGGGTGAACATGTGACTTTTTGGTTTCTGGATGATAAAGACCTAATATTTTGAGATACTGGCTTCATACTCAATACACAGCTGTATTCTATAAGCCTCTACTGTAGGTCACTTTTGTTCATGGGTATCTTACTAGAAAAGACCTGGATACTTCGTTAAGTAATTTTACCAAGCTGCTGACGCCACAGTGTCAAAGCCTTATCTCTCTGACCCGTTGAGTCACAAGTGTCAAAGCCTTATCTCTCTGGCCCGTTGAGTCACAAGTGTCAAAGCCTTATCTCTCTGGCCCGTTGAGTCACAAGTGTCAAAGCCTTATCTCTCTGGCCCGTTGAGTCACAAGTGTCAAAGCCTTATCTCTCTGGCCCGTTGAGTCACAAGTGTCAAAGCCTTATCTCTCTGGCCCGTTGAGTCACAAGTGTCAAAGCCTTATCTCTCTGGCCCGTTGAGTCACAAGTGTCAAAGCCTTATCTCTCTGGCCCGTTGAGTCACAAGTGTCAAAGCCTTATTATTATTCATTTCTTAGCAGACGCCCTTATCCAGGGCGACTTACAATTGTTACAAGATATCACATTATACAGTTATCACATTATTTTTACATACAATTGCCCATTTATACAGTTGGGTTTTTACTGGAGCAATCTAGGTAAAGTACCTTATCTCTCTGGCCTGTTGAGTCACAAGTGTCAAAGCCTTATCTCTCTGACCCGTTGAGTCACAAGTGTCAAAGCCTTATCTCTCTGACCCGTTGAGTCACAACAGTGTCAACAGTGACTAAATAAGCCTGTGACTGATCATTGGCCGCTGATGTAATATGGCTGCCGTATTGAGGTCATGTGGCTTCTAAATCTCTGGGGTAGGCCAGATGTTTTTCACTTACCCATTTTACTTCATGTTTACAGACTGTTCCATTTGAGATGTCTTTCCCCTTGCAGTGTGCCTCTGGGGATGCCTCTAGGGGGGTTCACAAATGGAAGATGCTTTCAAAACTGTTTATTAAACAGATGTATTTTACCCCCTTGTGCTAAAGGGTATCCAGTGCTAATTAGCATACAAAGCACAACTCACATTGGATTGCATGTTGTTCATTATTTGATGCCAGGTATTTTTTATTGAATAGTCTAAAATACCGTAATTGAATA
The DNA here is from genome assembly GCF_902713425.1 of Acipenser ruthenus. Lineage (NCBI taxonomy): Eukaryota > Metazoa > Chordata > Actinopteri > Acipenseriformes > Acipenseridae > Acipenser > Acipenser ruthenus. The sequence goes on from NC_081193.1 coordinate 1,487,391, forward strand.
TAGTGCTATTATCTATGTGTTCAATTGTGGGAATGGTGAAAAGAGATCCTATTGGAAAAGAACATCAGATTTTGTGGGATGTTTGTAAATTGTAGAATTTGGGCCCTTTTAATTAAACATACAGAAAATACACAGCATATGAAATGATTGTAGAGTAGATGAGGCCTCACCGACACAGCGGGGATTTACTGTATATTCAGCTGAGCAGATCCTTAAGGTGCATACAGTCTGTGTTAATCACCAGGGAAAGGCTAATGATTATAGCATCCTATACATGCTGTGCATACAGTAATAGGCTGGTGATTATTGCATCCTATACATGCTGTGCATACAGTAATAGGCTGGCGATTATTGCATCCTATACATGCTGTGCATGTGTAGTAATAGGCTGGTGATTTATTGCATCCTATACATGCTGTGCATACAGTAATAGGCTGGTGATTATTGCATCCTATACATGCTGTGCATACAGTAATAGGCTGGTGATTATTGCATCCTATACATGCTGTGCATGTACAGTAATAGGCTGGTGATTTATTGCATCTTATACATGCTGTGCATACAGTAATAGGCTGGTGATTTATTGCATCCTATACATGCTGTGCATACAGTAATAGGCTGGTGATTATTACATCCTATGCGTGCTGTGCATGTACAGTAATAGGCTGGTGATTATTGCATCCTATACGTGCTGTGCATGTACAGTAATAGGCTGGTGATTATTGCATCCTATACATGCTGTGCATGTGTAGTAATAGGCTGGTGATTTATTGCATCCTATACATGCTGTGCATACAGTAATAGGCTGGTGATTATTGCATCCTATACATGCTGTGCATACAGTAATAGGCTGGTGATTATTGCATCCTATACATGCTGTGCATGTACAGTAATAGGCTGGTGATTTATTGCATCCTATACATGCTGTGCATACAGTAATAGGCTGGTGATTATTGCATCCTATACATGCTGTGCATGTACAGTAATAGGCTGGTGATTTATTGCATCTTATACATGCTGTGCATACAGTAATAGGCTGGTGATTTATTGCATCCTATACATGCTGTGCATACAGTAATAGGCTGGTGATTATTACATCCTATGCGTGCTGTGCATGTACAGTAATAGGCTGGTGATTATTGCATCCTATACGTGCTGTGCATGTACAGTAATAGGCTGGTGATTACTGCATCCTATACGTGCTGTGCATGTACAGTAATAGGCTGGTGTTGCATCCTATGCGTGCTGTGCATGTACAGTAATAGGCTGGTGATTATTGCATCCTATACGTGCTGTGCATGTACAGTAATAGGCTGGTGATTACTGCATCCTATACGTGCTGTGCATGTACAGTAATAGTCTGGTGTTGCATCCTATGCGTGCTGTGCATGTACAGTAATAGGCTGGTGATTATTGCATATATACATGCTGTGCATACAGTAATAGGCTGGTGATTATTGCATATATACATGCTGTGCATGTACAGTAATATGCTGGTGATTATTGCATCCTTTACGTGCTGTGCATACAGTAATAGGCTGGTGATTTATTGCATCCTATGCGTGCTGTGCATGTACAGTAATAGGCTGGCGAGTCCATCCTAAACATACAACACAAAAGCTGTTTACTTGGAGCAAAGAGAGAGTTTTAACAGTTTGTTCTGACTCTGATTCTGAGTTTTTGCAACGTTAAGCAGCTGTGTGTTTTTATTTCTGTTGCAGTTTCTTCAGTAGTCATGCTTCAGGAATGTTTTGTATTTCAGCAATCTGAAAAACACGCTTGATATGCACAGGTTTTTTTTTTCTTTCTCACTCACTCTCTCTAGAGATTTTCAAAAGTGTGCTCCTATTCTTTTTAGGCATGTTTGGATTTGAAATATTGGGTTTAATTTTGATAGCAGATTTCATGCATTCTGCATATTTGACATGAGATAAAGGCCCAGGGACTTTGAAGTATGTTGGTGGCCTTATTGTCTTCTTTCCACATGGATTTGCAGCCCAGAGCATTGGTTTGTGCTGGGAGCTAGCCCAGGGAAAGCTGCAGACTGGTACTCAAATAAGAACATAAGAAATTCTAGAACGAGGAAAGGCCATTTGGCCCATCTATTATTATTATTATTTATTTCTTAGCAGACGTCCTTATCCAGGGCGACTTACAATTGCTACAAGATATCACATTATTTTTACATACAATTACCCATTTATACAGTTGGGTTTTTACTGGAGCAATCTAGGTAAAGTACCTTGCTCAAGGGTACAGCAGCAGTGTCCCCTACCAGGGATTGAACCCACAACCCTCCGGTCAAGAGTCCAGAGCCCTAACCACTACTCCACACTGCTGCCCATCTATGCTTGCTCGCTTTAGTACCAGCATGGTCCATTAGCACTCAGGAGAGGAAAAACAAAAAAATCTGAACCAAGTTAGTAGAGGAAATGAAACCTCTGGGAATCCGTGGCTAAACGGACCGCCCTTCCTCCAGGCGGCTAGCTAAAGGTCTCATTATGGTGAGAGAGGGTTATACAGTGTTGTTCATGACAGCATCCAGTCTAGTCTTGAAGGATCCGATAGTCTCTGCTTCAACAACTCTTCCGACAGTCTGTTCCAGTGGTTCACCACCCTTTCTGTGAAAAAGCTCCTTCTCCCCTCGGTTCTGAATATGCCCTTCTTCAGCTTCCCCCTGTGGCCCCTGGTTCTGCTCTGTGACCTGTGGAAAATAATTCTCAGCAGTTACTTTGTTAAACCCCTTGACAATTTGAAATACCTCTATTTAGTCGCCTCTGGTCCTCCTTCTTTCTAAACTATACAGATTCAGCTCTTTCAGTCTATCTTCATATGACATACCCTTCAATCCTGGAATTAATCATGTTGCTCTCCTCTCTACTCCCTCCAATGGCTCTATGTCTTTCTTATGACATGGGGACCAGAACGGGACATAATATTCTAGGTGTGGTCGTACCAGCGCATTGTATAATTTTAATATAGCTTCTCTTGATTTTATATAACCTAACATTCTATTTGCCTTTGTTATTTATTATCATTATTTATTTCTTAGCAGATGCCCTTATCCAGTGCGACTTACAGTCGTAAACAAAAAATGCATTTCAAGAATCACAGTACAAGTATTAATACAATTAAGAGCAAGATAAAATACAATGACTTCAGTTCTAGTAAGTACAGGTATATTACAAAATACAAATTATCGGAGCAGATAACAGTGTCAGTGATAGTTACATCAGGATACGATTAAATGCAAAATACTAGATACTGAACAACACTTTTGGCAGATTACAGTACATTACTCTGTAAAGTGCAGGATTAAATATATATAATAGCTTCTCTCCACTGTCTAGTTGGCTTAAGAGATTCATCCACTACTACCCCCAAGTCCTTTTCATACATAGCCTCCTCTATTTCATTTCTATTCATGCTGTGCTTGCCTCTAATGTTTTTGCGCCCTATGTAAGCTTGTGTGAGAGAACGCATGTCGAAGCGTCAAACTCCCGAGTCCCTGGTGCTTGTATCATTTGCACAATCCTGTGCTGAGGGAACCATTGCAGACCTGGATTCTCCAACTAACATCTGGGAGTCCTATAAAGATGCTGTGGAACACACGTATTATAATATCCTTACAGGATAGATTTGAGGCTGTTGAACACAGCTAATGTTTTAATACATAACACGTTTCTGAACATGTTCCCTTTTGGGCTGTGTTGAAAATGTAAGCGCATCATATTTTGAGTCATTACAGCAGATGTGAAAGCAGGCTCTGTGGACGTGCTGTTCTTGGAGTGGCCAGTAGTTTTGCTCAGTTAGTGGAATTCCTGTAGCATTGTGCTGTATAACTTTGTAATTGCCTCTACCAGCCCCCAGCAGATGAAGAGCAGTCTGTCCTAGATGAGCCACAGCAGACCAATGCTGGGTTCTGCCCATAATAAATGAAAAGGCAGAAGTGGTCTGTAGCTTGGCATCTGCTTTGGTGGTGCTGGGTGTAGTTCTCAGCTGTGTAGCTTTAGCAATGCTGTTTGCCAACACAACAGAGCATGCCCTATACACAAAGGCATCATGTTAACGGTCTCTTTAGAGTACCAGGGTTGCTGTACAATAACCTTACATTTTATAACTGTCCTTGAGGCACTTCAGTTCTGTAGGGGTTTGTGAGATAACTATTCTATTCAGTCTAAAGCTGACTTCCAAAAAAAAACTGTAGAACAAAAATGGATTGATCTGTTTGGCTGTTAATGGTCTTGAGCCTTTATCTTTCTGTCTTTGGCAGGCCTAATTTAGTATTGGGGGTTCAATGTGGTTCGTCAGTCATGCGAAAATGCCAAACCATAATGATCGTTAAGTACCAAGCTATTGTTTTGACCAGCATTTATGTGGGCTGAGGCTTTACTATTGTGTCTGTTTTTATATTGGACTTCATAAAATATCTCCCGAATAATTAAATTCACAGTAATTTACAACACCCTGTCATTCATTCAGAATGTTGAAAGTAAAACAAACTTTGTGGTAAAACGAAGATGCAAGCAGAGATATGAAATGTGTTGTTTTTCATCCCTTTTCCACTGGCACATCCGAGCTGTCCGGGCCCCAGGCTGTTTCTCCAGCCGAGGGAGAACCAAACCGTGAAACTCTGGCCTCACAGCGAATGTGGCTCGGAGCCGAGCCGGGCCAGGGGCAGAGTTACTGATTTACGTCATTGCGTTGTGTCAGTCAGTACACCTTGTTTACCACACTGTGTCTAAGGCTGAGTATCTTGCTATTCAGGTCTGAGAAGCAATCTTTCCCTCTTTGCGTAATCAGCCTGTCGATGCATTTCAGTTATATTCAGTAATATATGAATAACGAAAACGAAGAAAAACACAAGCATAACCTCTGGATCCGCCATTCTCAGTTTAAAATCCAGCTCCTCTTAATACCGCATCATCTACAAGCAGGCTCTGGGGCGGGGTCACGAGCAGGCTCTGCGGCGGAGTCGCGAGCAGGCTCTGCGGCGGGGTCACGAGCAGGCTCTGGGGCGGGGTCGCGAGCAGGCTCTGGGGCGGGGTCGCGAGCAGGCTCTGGGGCGGGGTCGCGAGCAGGCTCTGGGGCGGGGTCGCGAGCAGGCTCTGGGGCGGGGTCGCGAGCAGGCTCTGGGGCGGGGTCGCGAGCAGGCTCTGGGGCGGGGTCGCGAGCAGGCTCTGCGGCGGGGTCGCGAGCAGGCTCTTCCTGAGCCCAGCGCAGCCCATTTGTACAGTGGAAAGAGGGACTTGTTAACACTGCCAGGCTGTGGTGTATCAAGTCAGGTGACTAGTTGCAGTGTTTGTAATTGGAACTGCTCTTTGTGATGATGTTACTCGTATTACTCTACTGAGGTGCACTGTGCTGTCTCTGGTGGGGTCAGTGCTTGAGGTCTCCTGACATGTACTATACCACAGAAGACTTTGTGGTCGAACTGTGATTAATACCCAAGACTCGCAGTCTTCAGCTGTACTGTATCCAATCACAGGTGTCTAACAGAAACAAGGATCACTTTATTTGTTTCTTAAACTGTTAATTTCCTCTGAGCTATTACAGTATCTAATGCTTTTTAATTGATTTTTTTTTTTTTTTAATTTGCATTTTGATGCCAATTTCCAAATCATTATCTTACACCTTTTACTGTGTTACTGTAAATGGAATCATAGTCCAGTGATCATCGTAACAGTGCAGAATTATCCATGCTTTATACAGGATCCGAGGATTCGTTTGACCATTTCTCTTCATTGTGTTAAAAAAACAGTTTCAGCAGTAAATTCAGATAAAGGTTAGCCGAGTATGAAATCTTCATTTGATATTTCTGGATTAGACACATCTGATCACAGAGCTAACAACTGAATTTCCTCCTGGCAAAGGCATATATAATGGTGAGCTTTTACTTCTTCACACATGCAGGCAACCACACGCCTGTCAGCTTTGAAATAGTGCATTATATTGCAACTTTACACGGATTAAAGCTGGAGATCAATGGCGTGTGGGTGGAAAGTTTGTAGCCCAAAAACTTCAGTCATAAGAAGAAAATGCTGTTTATGGGGCTGCTGAGATGTTGCATGCACTAATTCCCAATCTGTTTTTTTTTTTTTCTTCAGTTCCCAGAGTGTGGTTTCTTTGGGATGTACGACAAAATCTTACTCTTTCGCCATGACCTGAACTCTGAAAACATCCTGCAGAGGCTGCTGTCAGCGGAGGAGATCCATGAAGGAGACCTGATCGAGGTGGTCCTCTCTGGTAGGTACCTCACTCCCTTCCAACAGGAGCCACACTGAGGCGGGGCAGGCAGAGCTGCTGCTGCTGCTTCATGTGTGTATGTGTCTGTATGTGTATCTATGTGTGTGTCTGTGTGTGTGTCTGTATATGTCTGTGTGTCTGTATATATCTGTGTGTGTGTGTCTGTGTCTGTATGAGCCTGTGTGTGTGTGTGTGTGTGTGTGTCTGTGTCTGTATGAGCCTGTGTGTGTGTGTGTGTGTGTGTGTGTGTGTATATTGTATAAGTACCCCACTTGACCTACAAACAGGAACAGCTTTTCTTGGCTGATGATCAGTACCCTGGAGATGAGATGGGAAAGCGCTGTTCCCTGCTCCTGATGGTCCCTGTACTCTACCTGTGTATGGGAAGCACAGGCTGCTCAAACCCTTAATCTTATAACTAGTGCTGCACAGATCTGAACAGTGTTTCCTTTTTCAATCTGTTGTTCTGATAATGGAGATGTAAAAAGGGTACATGGCTCTAGATATAGTTTTAATGTTTGCTTTACATATTAGATCAAAGAGCCAGCTGCCCTATAGGAAGTACTCACCCCCCTTGGGAGTTTTCAAGGTTTGTTGTGTCAGAAATCGTGATGCATCTAAATGGGATTTTTTTTCTTTGATTTACACAACCTACTCAACACTTTCAATGTGTGAAAAAACAAATCAATTAAAAATAAAAACCTGAAAAGTCTTCATTAGATAAGATAAGTATTCACCCCCTTTGCTATGACACTCCTAAATAAGCTCAGGTGCACCAGTTGCCTTCAGAATTCACACAATAAGTTAAATGTAGTCCACCTGTGTGCAATAATAGTGGTTCACATGATTTCAGATTAAATACACCTGTCTCTGTAAGGTCCCACAGTTGGGTAGTGCATTCAAAGCAAAGATACTACCATGAAGACCAAGGGGCTTTCAAAACAACTCCGGGATAAAGTTGTGGAAAGGCACAGATCAGGGGAGGGGTATAAAAAGATTTCAAAGGCATTGAATATTATTATTATTATTATTATTATTATTATTATTATTATTATTAATTTCTTAGCAGACACCCTTATCCAGGGCGGCTTACAATTGTTACAAGATATCAAATTATTTTTACAATATCCCTTGGAGCACAGTCAAGTCGATCATTAAGAAGTGGAAGGTATGCGGCACCACCCAGGATCTGCTTCGAGCAGGCCGTCCTCCCAAACTGAGCAGCCGGGTAAGAAGGGCATTGGTCAGAGAATCCACCAAGAGGCCAATGACAACTCTGAAAGACCTACAGCGTTCCATGGCTGAGATGGGAGAAACTGTCCATGTGTCAACAATAGCTCAGGTACTCCACAAATTTGACCTGTATGGAAGAGTGGCAAGAAGGAAGCCATTTCTGAGCCCATGTAAAATCCTGCTTGGAATTTGCAAAAAGGCATGTGAGAGACTCTGAAAAGATGTGGCAAAAGATTCTGTGGTCCGATTAAACAAAAATTGAACTATCTGGCCTAAATGAAAAGCGTTATGTCTGATGCAAACCCAACACAGCACATCACCCAGGTAACACCATCCCTACTGTGAAGCATGGTGGTGGCAGCATCATGCTATGGGGATGCTTTTCATCGGCAGGGACTGGGAAGCTTGTCAGGGTAGAGGGCAAAATGGATGGAGCTAAATACATGCAAATCCTTGAGGAAAACCTGCTTCAGTGTGCAAAAGACCTAAGACTGGGACGGAGATTCACCTTTCAGCAGGACAATGACCCCAAGCACACAGCCAAAGCGACACTGGAGTGGCTTAAAAACAAGAAAATGAATGTCCTAGAGTGGCCCAGCCCAAAACCCGGACTTGAATCCGATTTGAGAATTTGTGGCAAGACTTATAGATTGCTGTCCACCAACGATCCCCATCCAACTTGACAGAGCTTGAACAATTTTGCCAAGAAGAATGGGCGAATATTGCACGATCCAGATGTGCAAACCTGGTAGAAACTTACCCCAAAAGACTCACAGCTGTAATTGCTGCCAAAGGTGGTTCTACCAAGTATTCACTCAGCGGGGTGAATACTTATCTAACCAAGACATTTCATTTTTTTTTTATTTTTCATTAACTGTTGTTTCACAATAAAAATTGTCTTGCCTCTTCAAAGTGTTGAGTAGGCTGTGTAAATCAAAGGAAAAAAATCCCATTAAATGCATCAAGATTTCAGGTTGTAACACAACAAACTGTGAAACTGTCCAAGGGGGGTGAATACTTACTATAGGCACTGTATGTGTGTGTGTATGTGCATATATATAATTTTTTTTGTTTGTTTCTATAAATGTCTTTATCTGGCTTTGTACTTACAGGGAAGTTTTCTTATGTGATCCTCTTGATTCCAGGTAAACCGAGTGAAACATTTATAATAGAGGTAATGATTCCAAGCCAGCTGGATTTACCCCACTGCTTGATGGAGATACTGTCCTGTCTGGAAGTGATTGCAAGGGAGAAGTAGTCAGTGCTGCTCTTGTATCAGGATTGAAAAAGCTAGCCTGATGAATACCCCTTAGAGGAGGATTTAATGTACAAATAATGAAGGTCTGCAGTATAGTTTCTGCTCTTTATTTAAGTATTTCCCTTCTAGAATTTGATCTAGTTAAGCATACAGCAGTATCCATTGACAACTGTTGCCAAATTAGGTTTCCCTCCACCTCAAATGCCTGCTGTGGTTTGGCTCTCGTTGCAGACAGGTGCCTAGCACTTACCCGGTACCCAAACAGCAGCAAGTTTGTTTTTTCCCCTCTGAGCAAACAGCTTCCTGAACACAGCGGCCACGACAGGTTTGAAGTCAGCCCACTTCCTCACGCTGTCGCTGCTGCACCACACAGAAAGCAAGGTGCGCTGCGTACACTAGGTACCCTGGAGGGCTTTTGTAACCGTCATGAATAAAAGATGCTTTGGTTCCAGTTTCCCTGACCCCCAATCCTTCTAGGATGGTGTGTTTTTGACAAATACATTCTGTGGCTACAGTACAAGGAGGAAGGTGTGTAAATCCAATATGCTTACCAAGAGTGTGGAAGTGTGACAGGGCAGAGTGGCAGAGCAGGGGGAGGAAGTGAGACAGGGCAGAGTGTGACAGGGTAGAGTGGCAGAGCAGGGGGAGGAAGTGTGACAGGGCAGAGTGGCAGAGCAGGGGGAGGAAGTGTGACAGGGTAGAGTGGCAGAGCAGGGGGAGGAAGTGTGACAGGGCAGAGTAGCAGAGCAGGGGGAGGAAGTGTGACAGGGCAGAGTGGCAGAGCAGGGGGAGGAAGTGTGACAGGGCGGAGTGGCAGAGCAGGGGGAGGAAGTGTGACAGGGCAGAGTGGCAGAGCAGGGGGAGGAAGTGTGACAGGGCAGAGTGGCAGAGCAGGGGGAGGAAGTGTGACAGGGTAGAGTGGCAGAGCAGGGGGAGGAAGTGTGACAGGGCAGAGTAGCAGAGCAGGGGGAGGAAGTGTGACAGGGCAGAGTGGCAGAGCAGGGGGAGGAAGTGTGACAGGGCAGAGTGGCAGAGCAGGGGGAGGAAGTGTGACAGGGCAGAGTGACAGAGCAGGGGGAGGAAGTGTGACAGGGCAGAGTGGCAGAGCAGGGGGAGGAAGTGTGACAGGGCAGAGTGGCAGAGCAGGGGGAGGAAGTGTGACAGGGCAGAGTAGCAGAGCAGGGGGAGGAAGTGTGACAGGGCAGAGTGGCAGAGCAGGGGGAGGAAGTGTGACAGGGCGGAGTGGCAGAGCAGGGGGAGGAAGTGTGACAGGGCAGAGTGACAGAGCAGGGGGAGGAAGTGTGACAGGGCAGAGTGGCAGAGCAGGGGGAGGAAGTGTGACAGGGCAGAGTGGCAGAGCAGGGGGAGGATGTGTGACAGGGCAGAGTGACAGAGCAGGGGGAGGAAGTGTGACAGGGCAGAGTAGCAGAGCAGGGGGAGGAAGTGTGACAGGGCAGAGTAGCAGAGCAGGGGGAGGAAGTGTGACAGGGCAGAGTGGCAGAGCAGGGGGAGGAAGTGTGACAGGGCAGAGTGGCAGAGCAGGGGGAGGATGTGTGACAGGGCAGAGTGACAGAGCAGGGGGAGGAAGTGTGACAGGGCAGAGTAGCAGAGCAGGGGGAGGAAGTGTGACAGGGCAGAGTAGCAGAGCAGGGGGAGGAAGTGTGACAGGGCAGAGTGGCAGAGCAGGGGGAGGAAGTGTGACAGGGCAGAGTGGCAGAGCAGGGGGAGGAAGTGTGACAGGGCAGAGTGGCAGAGCAGGGGGAGGAAGTGTGACAGGGCAGAGTGGCAGAGCAGGGGGAGGAAGTGTGACAGGGTAGAGTGGCAGAGCAGGGGGAGGAAGTGTGACAGGGCAGAGTAGCAGAGCAGGGGGAGGAAGTGTGACAGGGCAGAGTGACAGAGCAGGGGGAGGAAGTGTGACAGGGCAGAGTGGCAGAGCAGGGGGAGGAAGTGTGACAGGGCAGAGGCCCTGCACACCAAGACATGTGTGTTTGTGGCTGCCTATTCACAGCCACACTGTGATTAATTGAGTGAATGGTGGTTGATTGAAGAGTGTGGAATGTGGCCAGGTGGTAATTGAATGATTGGTTGTCAATGAGCCCTGCGGTCACACCCTGTAAAAGAAGAAAGCAGGAATGTTTGAGGGTTGTGTAGGAGAGTTCGGAGCGGAGGAGGAGTGTGCTGGGAGTACAACGTGAGTAAGTGTAGACCACCGGGATGGCTGATGCACCAGCATGAATGCAGTTCTGTTAACTGCTGCTGTGTGCGTTTTAACATTCCCATTTCATAGTGGATTGTATGTATGTATCCATTAACTAACGCTTGTGGTGGAAATCTGCTTCTTAAATGTCCTCCCTAATGGCTTGTTCCTCATGAAACATCAGGCATTTGTGCAGGCAGGATGAAGAAGCCCTCCCTGCCAGCTGTGTGCCAGCAATGCCCCTCAATCAGTGAGTCTGTTGCCTCGCCACATACTGAATCGAGCTGATCTGCAACCAGGGGGTGGACATTTTATATACTACACAATAAAGATAACAAATACCAGTAGTGTTTATGCTGCATATTATCTCAAAGTACCTTTTTTTTGGCTTGAGCTTGCAGTGCAATAGCAAGGCGCTCTTTCTAAATGCACTAGAATATAAACTGAACTCGTATGGAATAGTTCTTCCAGATTCCAGATCTTCTGCCAGTTCATTCGGTTATTTTTTCTGATGCCCTTTGCTTCCTTAAATCGCCGTTTAAACATTTGGCAAGAAAAATAAACAAGTAAATAAAAAATCTGAACTAGCATCTTGCAAGATTGAGTCACAACTGGTGCAATACCAATAGTGATATTGAAGAAATTCATGAAATTCATTGGCGCTGTCACTTGTGACTTCTCATCTAGTGCACTAACCTTATAGTGGTATGTCATTTGCTCTGCTTTTTCTGAAGAAATAAGCCACGACACCAGTGTTTGTCTACCTGTTTTATTTGTCTATCTCCAGGCACTCTGTCTTCCTGGCGGATAATCCTAACAAAGAAAGATCAATAACAGATGTGACCAGCACTGGAAAAAGCAATACTGCAGTTAACACTTCAACCCTAGCAATGACACGGAAAGTTAGAACGTTTTAGTGCGCTTGACATTTCACTGTGGAAACATTGCTCAACTGAACCTTTATTATTATTAAAGTCAGCCTTTGCTTGCCTTAACTTTTGGTTTTTTTATGTTTTTTGTTTTGTTTGTTCTGGTATTTTTAAGTTTCATTTTAATTCCAGCTTTGGCCACAGTGGAAGATTTCCAGATCCGACCCCACACTCTTTATGTGCACTCTTACAAAGCGCCCACCTTCTGTGATTACTGCGGGGAGATGCTGTGGGGCCTTGTACGCCAGGGGCTGAAGTGTGGAGGTAAGGGTCTTCACAACTGAAAGAGAGCAGGGACCTAAGAGGCATGACCCAGTGAAAAGGAAATAAAAACTGATGTTTTAAACCCTGCTGGTGGAGTAATCCTAGAGGCATGGGGTGGCTTTCTGAAGGATGTTGCGGTTCTTTCAGGGACTTCCTGGCACCTGTTATTTAAAACAAGTTTCTTTTGAAGCTGATTTCACTGGTTTTACTGGGACTCAGCACATTATGGCAATGGGTGGAGAGGGCCACCATCAAAGCATGCTTACTCATGTCAGCAGGTTTATTTTTTTTTTGGATCCACAGTAATGAGAAGTCAGCCAGGGGAGGACATGGTATAATTCATATAATGAATCAGTCAGATGAACCACAGCGTTAAATCCTAATGCGTGTCATTTTTGAAACGTTGCTTAGGCATTTGCTACATTAAGCTATTCCATACTGGCAAAAGTTTTGCATCACGTAAAAGTTTAGGATTGAAACATAATTTAAAAAAAAAAACTATATGAACATCATTTTACATCTTTTATTTAACATCATGTATTCAAAGAAACTAGAAAATGCAAAAGTTTCATGTTAGATTTTTAAATGTGTCATTTGTCCATTTGTCAGTTTTTTGTTCAGTACTGTTTATGGAAAATGACAGAGCAGTGTGTAATTCAATATGTTAACATAACATTATTAAACAGGTTTCATTGGACTTTACGAAGCAAAATTAGTTCATTCTATAGGGTGATGCAAAACCTTTAGCTATAGCTGCTTATATAATAAAGCGTGTCAGAAAATAGTCACAGTCATCTGATCCCGCCAGCCAGTAAAGAAGATGCTGCTACAGATATATAGAACACATTTCTTAATGCAGGGTTCACTATATTACTACTAATAAAAATACTGGTTTATTTGTCTACTTCTACATTGTTCGTATTCACAGTTAGGCAAAGAAAACAACCTTAGAGATGCAGTACTACACAGCCTTTGCTTCCATACTGACGTCCTAGTAGTTTTGGAGCCATCTAGTGGACGCTTTTAGGAATTAACATACCTACAGTACAGTTGTTTTATAGCAGGATAAAAAGCTGTACAGTATTTCACCAGAAGAAAACAAAACAACAAAAAAACAGCATTTTTGTGGGCTTTAATTATGTATGTGCATACTGTATGTCTTGCTATTGTAAAATGCTATAGTAATGTATTCATTTTTGTAGGGTGTGGGCTGAACTACCACAAGCGCTGTGCCTTTAAAATACCAAACAACTGCAGTGGAGTGAAGAAGAGGCGCTTGTCGAATGTCTCTCTGCCAGGACCTGGGCTGCCTGTCCTGAGACCTACTCCCATTGAACACACAGCAGTGTCCATTGAGGAGGTATGACACACACAGTACACTACAATACAATACTGCTCCCATTGAACACACAGCAGTGTCCATTAAGGAGGTGTGACACACACAGTACAGCACAGTACAATACAATACTGCTCCCATTGAACACACAGCAGTGTCCATTGAGGAGGTATGACACACACAGTACACTACAATACAATACTGCTCCCATTGAACACACAGCAGTGTCCATTGAGGAGGTATGACACACACAGTACAGTACAATACAATACTGCTCCCATTGAACACACAGCAGTGTCCATTGAGGAGGTATGACACACACAGTACAGTACAATGTGACTGCCTGCTGAATCCTTATATTCACAGCAGCCAAATAAGAACCTTGTTTACTCTATTCAGTGTTCCCTTTGTCTGAAGAGAATCATTTATAACGAAAGGTAATTTAAGCAAACTAGGCTGACTTTATCTGTTACTGAAAGCGATTGTGTGACTCCTACTGCACGTCATAAACTGTTTAACACGCACACACACAGACACACACACTCTCACAGACACACTCACACACACTCTCACAGACACTCTCACAGACACAGACACACACACTCTCACAGACACACACACACTCTCACAGACACACTCACACACACTCACAGACACACACACACTCTCACACACACACACACACTCTCACACACACACACACACTCTCACAGACACACACACTCTCACAGACACACACACTCTCACAGACACACTCAGACACACACACACTCAGACACACACACACACTCTCACAGACACACACACACTCACAGACACACACACACTCACAGAGACACACACACACTCACACTCACACACACTCTCACAGACACACACACTCACAGACACACACACTCTCACAGACACACACACTCTCACAGACACACACACTCTCACAGACACACTCACACACACTCTCACAGACACACACACACACACACTCAGACACACACACACTCACAGACACACACACTCTCACAGACACACACACACTCACACTCACACACTCTCACAGACACACTCACACACACACTCACAGACACACACACACTCACAGACACACACACACTCTCACACACACACTCTCACACTCTCACAGACACACACACTCTCACAGACACACACACTCTCACACACACTCTCACACTCTCACAGACACACACACTCTCACAGACACACACACACACTCACAGACACACACACACACTCACAGACACACACACTCTCACAGACACACACACACACTCACAGACACACACACACTCACAGACACACACACTCACAGACACACACACACACTCTCACACACACACTCTCACACTCTCTCACTCACACACACTCTCACACTCACACACACACTCACAGACACACACACACACTCTCACACACACTCTCACACTCTCACAGACACACACACTCTCACAGACACACACACACACTCTCACAGACACACACACTCACACTCACACACACTCTCACAGACACACTCACACACACTCTCACAGACACACTCACACACACTCTCACAGACACACTCACACACACTCTCACAGACACACACACTCACAGACACACACACACTCAGACACACACACACACACTCTCACACACACTCTCACACTCTCACAGACACACACACTCTCACAGACACACACACACTCTCTCACAGACACACACACACAGACACACACACTCACAGACACACACACACTCTCACAGACACACACACACTCACACACACTCTCACACTCTCACAGACACACACACTCTCACAGACACACACACTCTCACACACACTCTCACACTCTCACAGACACACACTTTCTCACAGACACACACACACTCTCACAGACACACACACTCACACACACAGACACACACACTCACACACACAGACACACACACTCTCACACACACTCACACTCACAGACACACACACACTCTCACAGACACACACACACACACAGACACACACACACTCTCACAGACACACACACTCTCACAGACACACTCACACTCACACGCACACACACACACTCTCACACTCACACAGACACAGTTGAACTGTTTTAACAGCAGCGGATCTTAATAGCACATTTTAGATTTTTTACATCTAATTTCTCTGTGTTTTTCATTGTATTTTGTTTTATATAGTAAGTGGGTCAATAAATCAACCCTTATGGAAAAGCTGCATGAAAACAAAGTAAATGCATTCAGATCCCTCGCTTAGATCATGAAAATCGACCCCTTTATATTTTAAGTGCTATGGAAATGTCTTTCTGCTTTTAATGAACATTATGGTTAATCCTGATTGTGAAATAAGATTTTTTTTTTTTACCATGAAAATAAATACAGTCGTGTTAAGTATGATGGATAGGGCCTCATTCTCCTTGCTGGATCTAATCTTCAGAACAGTAACGCTGATAGGTTTTACTTTTTTATAATAAGATTATTCTTTTATTTGGCACACTTTAAAAAGAAAAAATGTATTTAACTAAGTACATCATTTAAATTGTGATCATTAGCATTTAGTTCCAGTAATTTCTTAATCTTGAAAGTGAGTGTATTTACTTTAAAAACTGTGACTCACGGGGGGTCCCCGAGTGGCTCATCCAGCTAAAGCGCTGCCGCTGGGAGCACAGGGTGAGTCACACAGCTTTGACAGCGGCACTTCACGTCCGGGCTGTGCAAAGAGACCGAACTGTGCTGGGAACTCCGAAGGGGCGTCACATTAGCTCTGACGCTCCCGGGGTAGGGGATGGGAAACCGGCAGGCATTGCTTCTCCTCATCGCGCAACAGCGAACACTACTGGCCAGACACCGAGCACATTCAGAGTGGATAAGAGGCAGGGCTGGTCTCTGTTCTCCGGGATCGGTAGCCCGCCCACCTCTGCTCTGGATTGCTCGGTGTAAAAGTGATTCTGGCTTTAGGCTTGTGAGATCGGAGGACGCTCACACGCCATCTGTGCTGTGTGTGGATCACTCCCATTGGATGGTGATTATCAGTTCATCTCAAACATATTTTGAATGTACTTGACGAGTCATTTTTACAGTAATTTGCTTGCTACTTTGTCAGTCTCGGAAAATGCAGCTTCCTAATAACGTTCAGTTGTTAGCTCCCACTCTTTTGCTTATGTAACTGCCTTTATATAACCCTGTTTACAAACCATTCTAATGACATGCAGTCTTTTGTCCTTGCAGATGGTCAATGAAGATGTAATTTATAAGTTGCGTCTGTGAGCCAGTGGTTTTTTCTGAACATCTAAACTGTGTGTCTAAAACATTCAGATCAGTTACTCCCACACGACACAGCTCGCAAAATACAATACAATGCTTTCTCGCTGAGGCGTTTGTCTATAAGTGTATCCGGGTCACATTCCCGCACTGCTATAACTATATGATTAAAGTTCTGTGCTTTGCTTCAGCAGCGCTCTCACCAAGAGGCCGGCAAACGCATCCCTTCCTGGAGTGGCCGTCCCATTTGGATGGAGAAGATGGTGCTGGGGCGTGTGAAGGTTCCTCACACCTTCGCTGTGCATTCGTACACGCGGCCCACCATCTGCCAGTACTGCAAGCGCCTGCTCAAGGGCCTCTTCCGCCAGGGCATGCAGTGCAAAGGTAGGCTCCACCACGCTGGCTTAGCAGCACCCACTTTCTGACAGGAGAGATTGCTGCCTAGTGATCAGCACGAGGCCCCTGTCTGCAGAAACAAGGCTGTGTTCAATATGGAGCATACAGGTAGAACTGTTTATTCATAGCCTTCTGATGTGCGAGAACTTTGTCCTGCATTAATCATTCTTTTGTTGGCAAGTGTGGAACTGCTGACATGATGGTAGTTACTCATGCCTGTAGAATCCCAAAACAGTTAAAAGATGGGTTGAGATAGATAGCCTTACATAAATATATTTGCTGAAAACAAAGTCAAAACCGGTTCTTGTATTAAGAAGGCCCGTCCTCTGTTTTATAAGTAAGGTCAGCAGTGTGGAGTAGTGGTTAGGGCTCTGGACTCTTGACCGGAGGGTCGTGGGTTCAATCCCAGGTGGGGGACACTGCTGCTGTACCATTGAGCAAGGTACTTTACCTAGATTGCTCCAGTAAAAACCCAACTTTATAAATGGGTAATTGTATGTAAAAATAATGTGATATCTTGTAACAATTGTAAGTCGCCCTGGATAAGGGTGTCTGCTAAGAAATAAATAATAATAATAATACATGATGGTCGTGCGGTCTGTCTAGAGGTTAGCAGTGTGGATCAAACACACTGAAGCTGATCTGATACTCTACACAGCTACTGCAGAGTGCTCCTCTAGTGTGGCAGTACGGTTTCTGGTCTATTGTTATTGGTGACTGCTCAGCAAGGAGCCATGTTCAAGTGTTTATTTATTTATTTATTTATTTATTTATTTATAGAAAGTTAGTCGTTGCCAATTAGTTTTTATTATTTTCTCCCCAATTTGAAATGTCCAATTATTTTTTAGGCTCAGCTCACCGCTACCACCCCTGCGCTGACTCGGGAGGGGCGAAGATGAACACACGCTGTCCTCCGAAGCGTGTGCCGTCAGCCGCCCGCTTCTTTACACACTGCGAACTCACCGTGCAGCCGCCTCAGAGCTACAGCGTCGGAGGACAACGCAGCTCTGGGCAGCTTACAGACAAGCCCGCAGGCGCCTGGCCAGACTACAGGGGTCGCTGGTGCGCGGTGAGCCGAGGACACCCTGGCCGACCTAATCCTCCCTCCCCCCGGGCGACGCTCGGCCAATTGAGCGCCGCCCCCTGGAAGCTCCCGTCCACGGTCGGCTGTGGAATAGCCTGGACTCGAACTCGCGACGTCCAGGCTATAGAGCGCATCCTGCACTCTAGCGAGAGCTTCTACTGGATGCGCCACTCGGAAGCCCTATTTATTTTTTTTACAATATATATTTTTTTTAATTGATGAAAAATACAGTAAATATGTTGGTTGGGAAACGATTGTAATAAAGCTAGGAACGAGGGGCAGGGTAGCCCCCCACATTCCACAGCGAACAGGCTACTAACACACTGGACCTCGGCTTAGTTTAACACATTATTATTATTATTATTATTATTATTATTATTATTATTGTTGTTGTTATTGTTGTTATTGTTATTATTATTATCATTATTATTATTATTATTATTATTATTATTATTATTGTTGTTGTTAAATCAGCTTGTCTGCTGTTTCTTTTTAAAACAATCTTTATTTATTTATGTATGCATGTATTTATTTTGCCTGTGTATGTACTTATTCATTCATTCATTCATTCATCTTATTTTATTTTTAGATTGTAAATTTAATTGTCACAAGCGCTGTGCATCCAAAGTCCCCCGAGACTGTCTTGGTGAAGTTTTCTTTAACGGAGGCAAGTACATTTCTATTCATAAGCTATGCATGTGACCAGGGCCGGCCTTAGGCTGTGCGGGGCCATAGGCGGTGATGTCGAAGAACATCAAATGAACCGTATCTTCAAGTGAGTATATAGGTGCATCATGTAATCATATGCACCTCCATATACTAATGTTAAGATACAGTAAATAATATTCATGATATTAAAATGTTAATCAATACTTGTTTCAGTTTGCTTGTTAGACTTTATCATTTTATGTAATTCACAACTTCAAAGCACAGAGAATGCCAGTCTACTTCAAACATATCACGTATTAACTTTTTTCTTTTTCTAAAAAGGCCTATTGAAAAATACTGTAATGCCTGACTATAATGCGTTCCCTTTCAATTCAAAGACTACCACCAACATTACTATGGGATACGCCTGCCTATTGGGTAGGTAGCACTGAGCTCTTTATATCAGAGCTGCCGATAGGCCCCTCCTGGGATGACGCACTCAGTCCCGCCCACCGAGAGATTAAAACCGTCATCCTGAGGAAGCCATTTCTCTTTTTGCTTCTCAAGATGGTACGGTAAGACCTCTGTGTTTAGCTGAGCGTGTTGATAGAAAAGAGCTTCTTGAGTCGACTGCAGTTCCCCTGCATTCGTGTTGAAAGCCGGCTTGCCGCTTTCCTGGAATCGGCAACTACGAAATCAAATTCCTTTTTCTGTCCTTCAGCTCGCTTGCGTTGCAGGCTGCCTTCTTTGTTACTGTCTGTCATGTGTGTGCGACTGCCTGTGCAGTACTATTCACGTGTGTGTGTGTGTGTGTGTTTTTGTTCCTTTCTAAAAACTACAGTCTTGGGAGAATACAGTTCCTCCCACGGGGCTAGGCCTTGTCGCATCCCCGCTGTCGAGTGATTCCACCAGCTGCTATCTGGCAGCTGGATTGGGCCTTGTTTGTTTGGCTGCTGCTGCGCGTCCCCCGTCTGTGTTAGACTGCTTGACCCTCCTTGTCTGGGTCATGCTGTGGATTAGCTGCAGCGCGGTTGTTAACAACAACAGCAGCCAACCAGCCGTGTGTTCCTCCACCGGGCTCTGTTTACATACACCCCGCTATAGAGTAGACCTCGCCGGCTGCCTAGGCCCACCCACCTTGGGGAGTTGGGCCTCCACAAAAAGCAACAGTGTGTTCTTCCCCAACTGTTTCTACCATATTTTTTGCTGTTTGCTTTTCAGCTCGCCCGCTGCAGCTTCGGCC